>NC_064762.1:1697242-1787242 GCF_011397635.1 Epinephelus fuscoguttatus | reverse complement strand
AAAGCACCCAGTGCTGGAGCCACAAGCCCCGCAGGAAATGCAGCAATGTCTCACTTTGAAAAACAAAAAAAATCTTTCTGTGGCTCTATGCCCACGGGAAATACAGAAAACAAAAAACACTATTCTGGCAGGAAACACATTAATGTCTCAGGGAAAAAACAAACGCTTCTTGTGGCGCTATCCCCAGTGGGAAATCAGCAACAAGTCACTAAAGACACCCAGTCTTTAAAAAGACTGAAAAGCCACTGGAAACACAGTAATCACCAGTTCTGGTGTTTGTTGTCTGTCTTGAACAGTGGTCTGCACTTTGGCTGACGTCTCACCTACTGTGGGTTTCACCTTATGTTAATTCACTATCAGTTTTATTAACATGCCATCAAATTAGATAAAATCCAGCTACCTGTAAAACAAGTGGTCCCCAGAGGATGAATCCTACTGACTTTTCCTCTATCACCGCCAATAGCTCAACGTTTTTACTTATTCAATAAAGTATCTCAACTTCTACTGGACACACTGGCACTAAATTTGATCCATTCTAGGTTACCAGATGATGAATCCCTCCATCTTTGATAATCCTCTCACTTTCCCTCTCGAGTCACCATCAGGTCAAAACTGTAATTTGTCCAATTCCTGCAAAACTAATGATACAGAACATGGTACAAACGTCACACACCCTTAAAGGCACACCCCTTTCCCCAAATGAACATTTGTTTATCAGTTACTCACCTTGTGTTTTTCCAGCATGCCTCCATGGTGAACGAAGAATCCAAAAACTGAGAAAATTCTTGATGCATTAAAGTAAAATGGGGTCCACGTGTAACAACAGCAAAACTAAATCAAAACGTCTCTTTACAAACTCTCACACAACTCATGTAGTAAAATTCAAGTCTCATTTATCCAGTCGTATGTGTGTACTTTCCAAATAAATAAATCAGACGGCCCTTTCTGACAGGAAGGACTGAACTAACAATGAAAACGTATCTATCCTCTCTTTAAAGCCAGACTCCATTGACAAAAACTGTAATTTTACCTGGCTGACCACAGGAGCTGCTGGTCCACTTCTGCCTCCATCAGCAGTTTGTTGTCTTGTTGTGTGACTTTGGTGAATATGAACTAACCCATTAAAACACCAAAGTCACAAACTGATGGAAGCAGTGTCAGAGCCAAAGGTCTGTGTTTGAGTTCCTTTACTGTCGTTGCTATATTGTTAAGTCTTTTTCTAAGGACTATAGAGTGGAAGAGAAGAGCACACTGAAACCAAAATCAATGGAGAATGGACAGACATGTTTAAGCATGCATCACTGTAATAAAGTGAGAAAGAAACACTGAGTGTAGATGTCAGGAATCTGAATGTGACCGTGACACCCGGCTGTCACCATCACTAGAGGATGATGCTTCTGACAGCTGACTCACAGTTACACAACAACATGTAGATGTTCACATCTAAAATGCTCTTTTATGCACAGCAGAGACAGATTCCAGCTCATGTAGTTAAGATATAAACTCACCAGCCACTTTATTAGGTACACCTGTTCAACTGCCTGTTAACACAAAAAGCTCATCAGCCAATCACATGGCAGCAACTGTCATGTAGACATGGTGAAGACGAGCTGCTGAAGTTCAAACGGAGCATCAGAACGATGAAGAAAGGTGATTGAAGTGACTTTGAACGTGGCATGGTTGTTGGTGCCAGACGGGCTGGTCTGAGTATTTACTGGGATGTTCAGCACAACCATCTCTAGGGTTTACAGAGGATGGTCCCAAAAAGAGAAAATATCCAGTGAGCCAAAATGCCTTGTTGATGCCAGAGGTCAGAGGAGAATGGCCAGACTGGTTCAAGATGATAGAAAGGCAACAGGAAGTCAAATAAGCACTGGTTCCAACCAAGGTGTGCAGAAGAGCATCTCTGAAGCAACAACACCTTGTCCAACCTTGAAGCAGATGGGCTACAGCAGCAGAAGACCACACCAGGTGCCACTCCTGTCAGCTAACAACAGGAAACTGAGGCTACAATTCACACGGGTTTTCTCACCAAAACTGGACAATAGAAGATTGGAAAAACCACATTCAGATGGAAGCATGGATCCATCCTGCCTTGTATCAACGCTTCAGGCTGCTGCTGCTGCTGCTGGTGGTGTAATGGTGTGGGGGAGATTTTCTTAGTACCAACTGAGCATGGTTTAAACACCACAGCCTACCTGAGTATTGTTGCTGAGCGTGTCCATCCCTTTATGACCACAGTGTACCCATCTTCTGATGGCTACTTCCAGCAGGATAACGCACCATGTCACAAAGCTCACATCATCTCAAACATGACAATGACTTCACTGTACTCCAATGGCCTCCACAGTCACCAGATCTCAGTCCAATAGAGCACCTTTGGGATGTGCTGGAACGGGAGATTCTCATCATGGATCAATTGTGTGATGTCATCATGTCAATATGGACCAAAGTCTCTGAGGAGTGTTTCCAGCATCTTGTTGGGTCCAACCTGGAACCAGCAAGGTGTACCTAATAAAGTGACTGTGACTTAACAATCATTGCCCTATGATTTGGCATTACTGTATTATTATCCATTATTTAAACATGTGATTTCATTAAATATCCTTTAATTAAACTAAACAATTGAGTTTCATGTTTTACAGTGTTGTTACATAAAAGTGTTTTTATTAGGAACAGGCTCACTGTATTTCCAACCAGCCTGTGGATCATACTAAAACTGTTTGCTCTCTTTCACCTCATAAGCGGCGAGGACCAGATGCACATGAGGTCATTTTCTCTTTTGTTACTGACACATTCATTAAAAACCCGACAGACAAAGAGGTTTCCAGGGCGCGGGCTCCACTGTTTGCTGTTTCAAATTTCCTCCTGCTCCGTCCACTGAGATCGCAAAGATCTCATTATGTTTTCAGAGAGACAATAAAGGCCAATCTGCGTCAGCCCCGTATTTGTCACGCATAAACCGGCAACGGCTTTGTTTAATCATGAAGAGGGTTTTTCTTTGAATGCAATAATAATAAGGTCATAATGAATTCCGGCTATGAGGACTGATTGAAATTCAGCTCGCTGCAATATCCAAGAGAGACGGTGGAAAACGGGGACACAGTTAATATATATTTTAGATCCTAAAGTGTGGTTAACAGTGTACTGGATAACAGACTGAGAGGCTTCACTAAACACACACATTGAAATGGACCTCTCCATTAAAGCCAGTGTCCAGATGACATGTTTACATTGAATGGGGTTTTAGAAAAGCATCTCATCCTGCTTTGTAAAGCTGAACTCTGCCATGCTGAACAAACACTGCATGCTTTTCATTTCCATTCACGAGCTAAATTAACATTTCTGAGCAAATAGGCTGCGCTTAATATAGCTCCCACCTGCTCTCATAATTATACTAATTAAACAGTCCATACATACTGTACTGTGCGCTCTTAAGCACAAGACACGTGAACAGGGAACTCATCTGCAGGTGATCATATATCATGGTGATGCTTTGTGTGCAGATCAACGACGACTCCTCTCACCATCCAGCAGTGTGTAGGATATCTGTAGTTGTTGTTCAGCGTGCTCACTGTGTGGGGTTACTCTGCCCGTTCTAGTGCTCGGCACAAACATCCAGCAGCTGCTGGAGGACACAGACGTGAAAGTGGGCCAGCAGCCGCCCAGAGATCTGAGGAACAGATGTGACTAAATTGTCTCTGGTTTAAAAAGTCACAGTTTTCTGCTAACATTTACTGTGGGTGATAAAGAGGACACATGCTGTTCCATCTTTAAATCATTTCAGTGAACTGATCGGCGCGCTCTAACAGGACTACGGTATGTGGCTGCACATGCAAATCTGTCTTAGCTGGAAGTGAGACTTGAAGCTCCATCCGCCTTCCAGGTAAATTTGCAATTTGGAACTTTGTCTGGAAGATTCCAATATTTTCACTGTTAGCTCAACAAATTTGAACATTACACACTTTGTTAATACCAGAAGTTAGCATCGCTCGGTTCCTGGGGAGTTTTCTGTTGGATCTTGGATTTCTGCAGAAAGTTTCATGATACTTACAAATTTTGTCCAGCAAGATAACTTTCATAAATTAATACCACTTAAGTGATATCTGAGGCATAAATGCAATCGCCAGAAGTCATTTGTAGGCTATTAATAAACTACACCACAGTTCCATGACTTCAACGTGACCACCACCCCGAGAGCAGGAGAGTAAAATTAAGTGAGGTTGGCAGAAAATACTGGTAACATAAAAGGTAGACGGCAGTGTTGTTCAAAGTTAAAATATTCTAACTTTTTGTTTTCCTCAAAGACAGAGGCCAGGCCGTATTCACAAAGCTTCAGAGCACAGAGTTGCTCCCTGTCACAACATTCACAGAAAAGTCTAAGAATAGTGACATTTTCTTAGAATTTCCCCTTAAAGTTAAGACTAGGTCCTTGTAAAGATAAGTTATTCACAGAGCATCTTAGACCTTAAAAGAGCTCCAAAGGTAAAAAAAAAAAAACTATCAGGAGCAGGAAGGAGGGCTTTTAAGAGGCTGAAGAGTTTCTTAATGAGAGGAGAACATGGTGGAAACACAGAGGTCAGAGAAATATTCACCAAACGCTGGATGACAGTGAGTAAATGAAATGATATAGAGAAGATCGTGCAGGAATAATATCTGTGGTTGATGTCATCAGGGATACACACACATTTCCCACCTAACGCTATAATGTCAGAGACAAAATAATCACAACACTAAGATATTTGGAAAACTGGAAAAACACAACAGTGCAGCAGTGATGACTTGAGTCTGTCTCAACCTTCCATCAGCAGATTGATCACATTAGGACAGTCAGCAGTTCATTTCATGGCCACTGGGTGTCCACACACCTTAAAGTTTCTTTATGCTTCTGCGTACACTTGACACAATGTGCACGCAGTTGCTGTGTGCCTATCATAGTTCTGCGTCCTGTTGGTCTATGTTGCTATGCAATTCCCCACCAAAGCACTTGGGGGAGCGGTGCTGTTTTATATACCTACCTAGACTCTGTGACGTCTATGGTCGCTGCTCGTTCATTGTTTATCTTCTGGCTTTGCTGTAGTCACAGTGAAGATGGCGACCGAAATGATCGACATTGAACAACAAATGCTCTTGTTACAAATGCTACGACAAGAACGATGAAGAGAGAGCCGACTGCGCTGATGGTCTGTACGCCTGTTGAATGGCTCGACTTTTGAAACTACGGCAGCAGGAAGTGAAACCTTGCGAAATGCTGGAAATTATTTAGTTTGAAGGACCAATCATAGCTCTTGCGTTCTGCGTTGGGTCTGCATTGGGTCTGCATTGGGTCTGCGTTGGGTCTGCATTGGGTCTGCGTTGGGTCTGCATTGGGTCTGCATTGGGTCTGCGTTGGGTCTGCGTTGGGTCTGCGCTGCCTCGACGCATGGTTACAATTTTTTGGAGGTGAACGTCGCATCTCTGCGTCGGTCGCAGAGGGAAGCAATGCCTCTGCAAAGCCCTCTGCGTCATAGGTGCGCAGTAGCATAAACCTTGCTTTACAGGCTCACACGGGGCGTGTCTGTGACAACCAATCACATCTGTTAAGAGAAAGCATCACACCTAGCAACAGGGTCGACCCACATGTTTTGTTTTACCGTCCTGCCATTCTGTCGCACTGTTCGTTTGGTTGTTTGTTTTTCCTATGTTACCCAGGAGTGTTGTTTGTCTACCTGAGTTCATGTGAACGCAGCCTGAAGGTTCAGAGTTCTTCAGGAAAACACTTAATAGACATTGACTTCTGTTTTGGGCAGAGTATAGTTAGTTTAATATTTTATGTATGAATTTATAAATACCACAAAAGTGTTACTTGTGTGTTACAAAATAATATGCAATTTATAATATAAAATACAGTATCACTACAGCAGCAGGACTTTTCCTCAAAACTGGACCTATAGTGTATTATTCTAATTACACATGTGGGAGAAACGTAGCAGACCACCCTGCCCCCACATGTAGTGTGTTTAGAGCAGGTCAATCATCTTTATGCAGAGATGACACACCTCCACCTCCAACCGCCTCTAAAAGTGAAATATTCAGGCTGCAGCAAGGCCGTAGGGTTCGTTCCAACGTTGGGCGGACACATGTGAAACTGAGGATTTCGGGTCCTCTGCCAGAAGGTTTTGAGTGTCACCAACACCTGTGTTTCTGCATCAATTCATGGTGTTAGAATCCTACATTTTGTCAAAGTCCTCTGCTGCTTTCATGTTTTATTAGGGATGTAAAAAGGGAAAGTGTCCCCTGCATTCCTTCCTGAAATCTACGCCTATAGATTTACTGTCACATTCTCTTCCAGAGCTTTAAACCACAGTCATTTCCTCCATGCTGTAACTGAAGCCACAGACATGCAAAGTTGCAAACAGTGGCTCACAGACTCTCCTTCGCAGGTGATCTGCTGTATCACCTTATAACAGAAAAGTAGCAGTGTCATGGTTGTAAAAAAAAAGATGCAGCAAAGTGAAAGCTACAGAAGTCCAGGACATGTCAAACCCATGAGGAGCAGGAGCAGCAGGAAGACGGCTGCCTGTGACAGAGCGCCAGACGGCTGCGGGGGCTGACCTGATCTGGCTGCAACTGGTCGGGTGAAGATGTACGGGTGTTCCTACGGATGAGACCCGGAGAATATGGTGAGAATCACTTTGTGTTGTGCATATAAATGATCAAACTGCTCTTTGATTACACACCATTGGGGAACACTTCACAAAGCGTGACAGAGTTTGATACTGATTTACAACAGTACAGCAAACATGGTAAAGCAGTTGCAAACAGGGACGGCTCTGCAAAGTATTTGTTGGTGTATTTAACGAAGCTCTGTGCGAAATCTAGAGCGTTGTCTGAGTTGTCTGCAAAACACAGCTAACAGTGCTAACTCTATTAAAAGTGCTAAACAATGGCAACAGTGATGGTTTTAAGATTATTTTTTTGGCTTTTTGCCTTTATTGTATAGGACAGACTAAGCATGACTGGGGGAGAGAGAGAGGGGGATGACATGCAGCAAGAGGCCGCAGGCTGGAATCGAGCCACCAGGCACCCCCAAGATGATGCTTTTAACCAAGGGGGAATGTGAGTGTGCCCAGTACACTTCCTTGATGATGCCATCCCGGTATCAGCTGTAGCCACCACTTGAGTGCAGTGCAAAGCGAAGAAAATGAGCTAGCCATTGGGACGCACACATGCACTAACATTTCAACCAGGACAAACCACAGAGAAGCTCTGATTACAAGAGGGAGCATGACTTCAGTCTCTGCTCAGGATGCCATTACTCCACTATATCTTTACATAGCAAACACTAGCTATGTTTCCATCCAAAAGTGATGTGAATCATTGGGAAATGTGCATTAAAAGAAATATGAATCCTGTGTGTTTCCATTAAATGTACGGACTTTGGTGAAAACTACGATCTCACGCAAGTTTTCCACAGAACCGGAAACAAAACAAGTCTCACATTCTTCTTCTTCTACGTTTTCTGGCGGTTGGCAACCAGCTTGTAAATGCATTACCGCCTTCCCGACCCGGAGTGTGGATATCACCATGGAGAGAGGTGCGCTACATCAGACTTAATTCGAACATAACTGTTTCCATCCCCCGTTTTGCGAATTAACATTTTTTTGAATCAACCAAAACCCAGCTTTCCATCATAATTTTCCGATGCGATATTTCTAGATGCACATCTAAACAGGCTGATGGAAACATGGATAGTGGTTTGCTGCTATATTAATGCTCTGAATGTCTCATACAGAACCTAAAATATGTTCTGACATCTGAGTCAGACACCAAAAACAAACCCAGGACTCAGAAGATGGACAAAAAGCAAACATGTGCATACACAGTGAAAATTATCAAGTGAAACTAGTCAATTTGATCATTTAAAACTTTTCTGTTTAACAGCAAAATAACGTCTGCTGGCAACTATGTCAGCGTAGCTTCCACAAAAAACCCCAATGGGATTTTATCGGCCTCTTTAATGGCCATCACCAGTTGGTTATGTTGTTTGTTAGGTTTCACTTTCCTTAGATGAAGGCACCAAAATGACATGGTTAGGTTTAAAAAAGATCATAGCAGGGTGTAAACTGGCAGAAATCCCTTTCTGGAAGAAGCTTTAAAGGTAGGATCTGGAGGATTTTCAGACAAAAAAAAAATAGACATATACAAATGAAATCCTGCTTAATCATCACCTGTGGGCTTCTTCTCATGTGTGGTGGTGACTCTGTTTGCAGAGCTCCTGCCCTTTAACTGTATTTTGATGTTTTTGTGAGCTCGGCCGCTTCTGGGCAGAGATTTCCCCAGCCAATGAGAGAGCGCAGGTGCCGTGCCTGAGCGTGTCCAAGCGTGCACCAGCGCGAGCCTTGCCTGAACCTCTTCTGTGAAGCCTTCTTCCGTACCTCCGGGCTCTGTACACCCGGGAGAAATGGCGGATACAGACGTACCCACGAATAAAAGGAAATTCAATGTGAGTGAGGCAAAACGCCGAGCCGATAAAGCACGGGCCAAAACTCTGTGAATGTGAACTGTGAATATCGGGGTGGCTTTCACCCACTTTCGAGCATTGAAGGAGAGTCTTGGGATGTGCAGCGACACGGAGTTGGCCGCCTGCTTTCTGTTGGACAGGTAAATCCCAAATACAGGCCGGTTAGCTTGTGCTAGTTTGCTAATTTATCAACTTTTCCATTACAACAACTGTAATTCCTACGTAGTTTGTTGTGGAGGCTAATTCCGACTATCAACCGATGCAAATAACTTTACGTTTAGCTAATATATGGCTTGATGTAGTGTGAGGATTGAGCTTTGAATCATTTTGTGTAACACACAACTGCCGGGAGGGGTAGGGGCAGCGCGCAGTTGAGCCTGATAGGAGGGGCCAAATTTGAATGTGTGTTTACAAACAGCAACTGGAAAATCCTCCAGACCCTACCTTTAACTTCATGGGCTGATGCTGACCTTCTTTACCTAATGGTAGGTGTGGCAGGTCCGTACTATCCCATATCTCTGATGCTCATCACCGCTGATAACGTCCATTTAATGGCCTGATAACAACAAAGTGGCTATAAAATCTAAACCGGGACTGAATATCTATGTTACAAAAAGTTGAAAACTCAGCAAAATGATTTTCATTCACTGCTAAAATCCGTGGAATCAATTTGTCTCCTCAAAGGGAGGAATCCTGTTTTTACTCTCAACTCGTCAAATGCTGCCACTTTGTCAAGGAACCACACCGACACGGACACATGGAGGCACCCTTCGTAGCAGTATGATACGCACCTGGCGGCAGCAGTTTGAGCGTAGTATGAAGACTGAGAAAGTCTGTATAAGTTTGGCAGGAGGGGAGGGGAGGTGGATGGATCAAACAAACACCAGACTTTCATCCGGGGGCCCGCTGTTTGTTTACCGTGAAAAACCAAAATAAAGTATAAATAAGTATAAATGACCATAGGTATTTTAACAACATTTTCAGCATGCTATGCAAATGATGGATGTCACATGATGTTACATTACCTCAGTAACTTCTGAACATATTGTCGGCCAAACCATGATATATTTTTCTAAACCTGACCGTGTGCTTTTGTTGCCAAAGCCTAATAAAGTAAACCTAAAAACAAAGTGACTTACCTTCTCTGTATGTTTATTTTGAAAAAGATAGGATGCATGTAAGGAGCGGAAACTACAGTATGCATTTCATATGAAAATGGAAGCATAGTTTGAAAAGACACAACATATGTAACGAGCATCAATTGGCACCATCCCTGAAAGTCCAGCACAGACACCGGAGGGAATGTAGTGCATCATATTTTGACATGCAGGTCCACTGACAAAGCAGCAGCATTTGACGAGCTGAGATGAGAACATGTCGGAAATTAATAGAAAAGCCAGCTACATCCTTGGGAAAATGCATTCGGCGACAGGAGTTCTGGTCTATGTTCCCTCAGTATAAAACAGTATTTAGAGTGAAGGTTAGATTCTTCTTGTTTAGTTTAGCTGTTAAAAAAAATCTTTAAACTTTCAGAATAAAGACGCAGACGCTGCTCTGGTGTCGTAACATTATCACATAGAGACTGGTCTTACCAGGGGTGGACAGATGAGACTGATGGGGTCAGAGAAGCTGCTCACAATCATCTTTCCTCCCTCAGGCTGAAACTGTGAGCGGAAGACACAGAGAATTAATTCATGGAGGAAATAAAAAAGTTCTGTATCTTGAAATATGTTGAAGGTTTTTGTCGTAGTAAAAAAATGCTGATTAATAAAAGCCGTCCTTCATTTTCATCTGCTTCTGATCTACAGCTTTCTTCTGTTAAATTATTCATTGTATTTAATCCTGCTGTGACATTTCTTCACATAATAAACCCATGTGAACTGCAGGGGGGTGATTGTTGACCTTTAACCTCCTGTGCCATTAAATACAAGCAGCGTGACTCATTGTTCACCATGTTGTTCCACAGTCCTTTAGCCAGCTCCTCGTGCCCCTTTATGGTGAAGTGGAAGCAGTCGTGAGTGAAGAAGGTCATATCGATCTTCCCGTTCTGCTCAGGGAGACAAAACACACACACACTGGTGTAGGTTTACTGATGGAGTGTGTTGTTGATTTGTGAAACGTGACTTCGCTCTCACTCTCAGCCTCGTGTTAACAAGCAGCTGTCACACTCGGCATCTTAATGATTCAATCATTACTGTGCTGAGGGTCACACTGATTCATCTCCTGACACCTCTGCCACTGTGATGCTGCTGTGGCCTTTGGAGTGAGGATTGATTACCGGGAGGCGAGGAGGGTCAGCGTGTTTCAGGAAGGGCTGGAGAACGACGGCAAAGTCCTTCCTGAAGAAACGATCGCTCAGCAGCAGCGTCTCGAGTCTTTTCTGTCGATGAGAGAAACACAAAAATCAATTCATAGGAACAACAAGCATGAAAAAAATGTGACAGAGAGTTGTTGGCATGAAATCAGTATGCTGTGTTTTGGGGTCCATACACAACTTTGTACATTTAGTGTTTGATTAGTAGATGCACTTTCAAAATGAAGTGAGTTATGATCGCACAGGATAGTCAATAATTATTTAAAGTGTTGTTTCCCATCATGGATAACATCCACCTTCCATTAACTGAGAGGTATTAACTGTACCTGGAACTCCAGATTGACTTCTATCAGCTCTCGGAGCTCAGGAGACTTGGCTACTGGCTCGATCAGGCACGAGCAGAAAGACCTTAATTAAAGGAGATTGCAGAAAGGGCCACAAGAAAAGAAAGAAAGAGAGAGAGAGAGGGGTCAAACAATCACGGGATAAACTTGAGGAATCTGGTGCAGAATTAATTAAGTGGTGTAAAATGATTGAAGTAACTCGTGAGATTCCTATGATGATTTTTTAATACTCAACATTGCAATACAAAGAGCACAGAAAGGGCCAGGGCCACATGTAATGTACGTATACAGTAGTTTATGCTTCTGCTGCAGGATTTGGCTTCTTTAAAGATCCCCTTCATGCGTTCTTCACAACACCTAAAGATACTCCACTTCTTCTTTCTCACTAAAAAAATCCAGATCACTGTATATTTTTCAAAACTAAATACTGGAGACTAGATGTCTCCTACATTACAAAGAAGTCCATTCTTAGTGTTCATGCACTGGAGCGTTCAGGTTTTAACAGCACAGTTACATAAGTCGTGTAAGAAACCTTTTACTGCGGACATCGTCAAAAGACCTAAAAGTTTTTAAAGCCCTGATGAAGACCCGCAGTGGTCGAAACGTGTTTGCTCTTTAATGATTTAGCCACTACAATAAAGGATTTTTTAATACTTCCTTCCTAATTTTCTATATTTCTGGAGGGCCTGGATTGCCTTCCTGTGTATCCTATTATTTCCTGTTCTCCATGAGCACCCAACACCAGGTTTTGATCTACGTTTGATTATACAGAGCAACCAGTTGTCTCTCTCTTTTCCTAAGGAAGTGGAGATTTGTTCCAGTCATCCAGATGAGTTAGCAAGCTTTGAAAAACAAATCAAAACTGTTGGCCAGCATCAAAACGTCTGCTTGTTGCATGTTTGGGTGTCAAAATCAATATTCCAACAGCAGACTCAAGAAGAGGATCATCACCGTTTCAGGGCAACAAATGTGTGTGTGTGTGTGTGTGTGTGTGTGTGTGTGTGTGTGTGTGTGTGTGTCCTGGTTGCTCCTAAAAACACAAACAGAACATGTAGGTGTCCTCACAAAAGCCTTCAGTTTTACTTGAATCAATATTAAATATTCATGTTTATTACCTACACCAACCATTTAGGTAAGTTACTATGCAAACATTGCTGCCGAAACACTGGTGCCATCTATGGCTGCAAGCTATTAAATATGTGGACTACCACTGGACTGAAGACACATTAAAACAATCTCTGTAAAATAGAAGCAGAATTTATGTTTGTATAACAACTCAAACTTTCAATTTCAAGCTAACTAGCAACCTAGCAACACAAGATGCAGTTTCCTGTTAGGATGTAACGTTGATTCATCATAACCCAAGCCTCATACGGGTCCATGTCATTGGTCCGACATCCCATTAGTCCGACAGTCCGCGGTGCTGAACGGCTCCTGGCGGGCGTATTTCTGCCTTGATGGTGCGCCGCGACTGGCTCTGGGTCAGCTGGGAAAGGCTTGAGGTGAAGCAGGCTCATGGCATTTCATTTTAACCCACACCATGATCTTTTCCTGACCCTAACCAAGTGGTTTTTGTGCCTAAACCTAACCAGACCTTAACCACAGGGCATCATGATGATTTCGGAGCAACGGGACTTCAGAACAATGGGTTTAATATGGTCGGAACAATGGGCAGTTCCCGCCGCATACATAGCGGTCTTGTGTCCTTGTCTTTGGTTGGGGAGGATTTCTGATTTCAAGACACAAAACAATCCATGTCATGGTGTTTGTTGGGTTTTATGAGCTTTTTCTGAGATTTGAAGTTTAAAAATGGTCAAACGGTGTGCATGGGGTACATGCAACTCTGACACAAGGTATCCTGAGAGGCTGGGCGACCAGGTGTATTTTTACACTTTAAACCACATCTCAAGCGAGAAAAGTGTCTCCTTTGGATAAAGTTGTGTGGTAACGTTAGACCACAACATCAACTCAACGTGAATAAGATTAACAATGATGTCTACATCTGTTCTAAGGTAAGTCAACATTGTGTTTGAGGCAACATATTGTCACTTTGCTGGAAAGAAATATAAAGTTATCTTTAACATCTCTAGCTAACGTTAGCTAAAGTTAGCCTAACGTTAGCTCCTAGCTGCGTTGTTCATCATGTCACCTTGTTTGCTGGGAGTTCATTAGCCTATTTTGTTCTAGTTTTGTACTTTGGTGATGGTACATCATTGTTAGCTGTTGTCCAAAGGGCTCTAGTTAAGCTAACGTTAACTTCTGGAGCTTAGCTTCATTAACTTATCTGTAATGGCAGAGATAACAAAGGTTGGCAAACGTTATGCTGAATGATTCAGTGTAAATACTGTAGCACCAAACTAACAGAGAGACACTCTTGGTAAAGATGGTAAAAAGGCCGTTATCCTTTTCTCATATTCTGAGCCAAAAACCTTAACTTCAGTGGCACTTTAACTTGTTGTCTTTGATGGTGACGGCAACCAGATGCGGTTCACAAGCGTACACTGTGACCTGTAAATTTTGGCTTGTAATTTAAGCTTTTCATCGACCTTCTCAACAATAAAATGATGAATATATCCCTCCAATGTGTAGTTTAGGCCCTTTTGGTTACTTCTCAATGACATCTGATCGTTATGTCCCCAAAAATCATCAGTTGCCTCCTGTGAAATGCCGTGTACTGTGACACCTGCCATAGCGCCGGGCACTGAATGTTGATAGTTTGTCCGAGTCAGTGGAGGGGGCGTGGCTTAGCCATAGGTTAACTGGTGACTCTAAATTGTCCGTAGGTGTGAATGTGAGTGTGAATGGTTGTCTGTCTCTATGTGTCAGCCCTGCGATAGTCTGGTGACCTGTCCAGGGTGAACCCTGCCTCTCAAGAAATGATAGCTTGGACAGGCTCCACGCCCCCTGCGCCCCCTAACAGGATAAGTGGTTACGGAAAATGAATGAATGAATGTTAAGAATGAGTGTCTCACCTTTGGAGAAGGCACCCCGGGGTGGGCTTCTGCACCTCCCTCAGAGTCTGCATGGGCAGGATCTGCACAACATTAACGATCATACGAGGAACCTGAAGCACAACATGAAGACGACGCCTGTGCTGAATCACCGCACCATACTGAAACCTCACTGAGACCAAATGTGTCTTGTTTCCTTTTTCTTTCACTTTACCTCATTCATAAGCATTTCCAAGGAGACGGTGATATAGTGAATGAAGTTATCCACTGAGAACAGAACCTGGAGAGAACATGGAGACTCTGCAGAGATTAATAAACACATCTGTCATTCTGTAAAAAGCCTTTTTTTTATTGAAGTAAATGAATTTCAAAGAATAGAAAGACAGACCTTATCTTTGCAGTAATCACAGATGTCATTCATGCCCATGAGAATGGTTAAAAGCTTCCAGTCCTCCTCGAAGTTCAGACCCTGAAGAAGAGACAGCAAAGGGGTGAGAGTTTTTCTACAGGAACACTTTAATAGTCAGCTCTATAACCTTCATCATCCCTCTGTTATATTTTTTTTTTTAAATAAACAGGATATCACTGTACCTCATAAGCTCTCAGCGTGTCGATCAAATGTCTCGTCTGGCCGGGGAGATTGCTAGAAGAACCAAACAACAGCATATGTCATAATCATCATAAATACTTAATAACACAAAGAAGGTCACAGAGCGCACGTTGTGCCGATCGAAAACAGTTCGTGTCACACTGATGAGTCATTACAAGGTGTTGTGTCCAGTCACAGCCAGGTTGAAGCCTGTCTCGCTGATATGAGCCTGCATCCCGTGAATTGTCTTGCCGGGAGCAGCGCCGAGCAGATTGGGATTGAACAGCTTGATGATGTCTAAAAAACACAAGTGGAAGAGAAACATGTAAAGATGATGTTGTGTGTATTTTCTTTTGCTGACTTCGGTTTATTGGGTGGTCTACACATATCAGACACTTAAATGATTTTTAAGATATTTTTTTAATCAAACTGAAGACAGATTTTTCTGTTTCTTATTTAAGCATTGCAGGCACAGTGGCTTGCGAGAGTATTCAACCCCCTTGGCAGTCTCTTTATTTTGTTGCCTTACAACCTGGAGCTACATCGTAGGCAACTGGACTTGTTTGCATTTCTTGAACACGTTACACCTCTCATCCAAGAAGCTCCTTCAGTTCTAAATGACTGGTGCGAAGTCACAGGCTTTAAACTCTGTGTGGGTGTGAACCCTTACAGAGTCGTTGGGGTTACATGTGAGTCGTCAGGGTCAGGTGGGACCAGGTGTGAATGGATGTGCAGTCGTCTGGGGAGGGATCCCAAGACTGCATTGTAGGAGGGTGATAAGTGGTGTTGTGGCCACCTCCTCTGTTTCATGATGGTTGATCCAGCTTGACGTAGATAGCTTCTTTCACGCCTCTTTCAAAACATCTTCTCTGGATAAGATGTGAACATGCTGTCCTCAGAAAGGTGTCCCTTCTCAGCAGTGTCCCCAGCAATGTTCACATCTTGGCCAGAGAAGAAAGATGGTTTAAAGCCTGTGACTCCGCATCAGTCATTTAGAACTGAAGGGGCTTCTTGGATGAGAGGCGAAACGTCTTCAAGAAACGCAAGCAAGTCCAGTTGCCTATGATATAGCACTTAAGATTACCATGACCTGGATGACTGAGAATCTTGGCAAACATCGTACAACCTGGACTTTAAAAGGAATTATGGGGGGGTTTGTATCATTTGATTTACACAACATAACTACCACCTTGAAGATGCAAAAGTCAATACCGCATAAAGCCACCTTTTGCAGCGATTACAGCTGCAAGTCTCTTCGGGTACGTCTCTATGAGCTTTGCACAGCTAGACACTGGAATTTTTGCCCATTCTTCACAGCAAAACATCTTCAGCTCCTTCAAGTTGGATGGGTTCCGCTTGTGTACAGCAATCTTTACGTCATACCACAGATTCTCAATTGGATTAAGGTCTGGACTTCACTGAGCCATTCCAGGACATTCAACGGCTTCTCCGTAATGCACTGGAGTGTTGCTTTAGCAGTGTGTTTAGGGTCATTGGCTGCTGGAAGGTGAACCTCAGTCCCAGTTTCTGGAAGACTCAAAACAGGTTTCCCTCAAGGATTTCGCTGTAATTAGCGCCATCCATCTTTCCGTCAGTTCTGACCAGGCTCCCAGTCCCTGCTGATAAAAAACATCCCCACAGCATGATGCTGCCACCACCATGCTTCACTGTGGGGATGGTGTTCTCAGCATGATGAGAACTGTCCCTTCTTCCATTTGTTTGAGGAGTCCGTTACATAAAATCCAAATTAAAATCCATTTAAATTCCAGGTTGTAAGGCAACAAAATAGAGAGAACACCAAGGACGGTGAAGACTTTCGGAAGGCACTGTGAATATAAAGTAGTATGAATGTGGTCCCGTGCAGAGGTAGATTATAGGAATCAGGTTATTAAAGTGAGTCAGTTTAATCTACAATTTACCAACAAGTAATCACAAGTCATAGATGTAAAGAGAACTTTCACATAGAAGAGCTCGACTCACTTTTACAAAAAGAAATTAAAAGATGGATAAATGAAATTAGATAAAATGTTTGTGGTGATCAAGACTGCAAATTCAAGACTATTTAATGACTTTTAAGACCTAATTATATTAGTACACTCACAATAATACAATTACACAATAATGTGTAGTTATTGCAGAGATATCGTCCCTGATTCAAACATCTTACTTGCCAAAGTAATGACATCCTCAAATGACCCGTAGCCTCCGATGCTGCAAGATGAAGAGATGTGACAGAAAATTCCATTACCCCTTGTCATTACCCCTCTCTCTCTCTCCCTCCCTTCACACTTAACTATCCTATCTATAAAGGCAAAAATGCCTCAATAGAGCAAAATCCATCTCTGATTTAAAAACACATATGTTTGACCGCCATTTTGAAACCATGTAACATATCAAAAGCATGCACATCACACAGAAAAATGTTGGTGGTCCGTAGACCATCTGATAGCAGGGGTCAGGAGCACGATGTGGAGAACTCACAAGTGCCACTAATCTAAACATGTGCGGCAGACTGCAGCCTGGATAGTTAAGTCAGAATGCCTCTCCGAAAATCAGGGGCTCCTTAAAGAAAATCCAGGGTACAGAGAAAACCAGAAAAAGAAAAGGAGAAGAGAGGTGATGCCCAAATGTCTGACCGAAAAACATGTGAAGAGGCAGAGCTGAAGGTGAGAGCTACAGTGAAGACACAATTATCATATTAAACTAGAGGACCTAAGGTGTCCATCGCTACCAACCATGTTACGCTATTGCGTCGCAAACTGGGCCAAATAACACCCCAAACCTGTGCTAAATTTTGGCGAGGGAAAAAGGAACATTGCCATTTTTCAAAATAGTGTATTTGAATATTTCTGCACGCTGGGGTCCATAAACAGTGTTTGAATTATGTACACTGGGTGTAACTGGACAAATGAGACTTGACAGCCATATACTCTTTACACTGTTTCAGTTCTGCACACGATTTGACCAATATCTAATTAAAGAAGCCCTCAAGACTGAATGAATAAATGAAGAAAACTTATTTGTTCTCTCATGAATTGATCTTATGTTATAACACCCTGCAGTCATTTCTACAGTCAGTGTTTGGCATTACTTACTAGGTTAGGGACACACTTGTGCCCATGTGCATGAAAAGTTTCAAAGTTTGAAAAGGTGACATATTGTGTTTCACCGTAAGTATTAAGTATATGATTCTGAATATTTTAAGTCAACATTTCATAAGAAATTATTAATAATCATTCATATTTAAAGTAGAAGTGAAATTTAGAAGCACACTGACTTGTCCTTGATGTTATCTGGCATTATCAAAGGGCCCTCACGCTCAAAACTTTAACACAAAATACAGTTATATGGCACATTTAATGACGCTATATGTATCACCATTTGACAAACGCGCAGCGTAGCATCTTTAATAGACACGTGCCATGTAGCACCAAAATAGGATCCCCAATGATTACGAGCCAAAAAAAAACCTCTTTCGGGTTTAGCACCATTTTTCTTTAGAGTTATGAGTTCTACTTATATCACATGCTGTCTACATGCACCTCTACTGCAGGAATTATTATCTGCATAGAAGACCCAGCACATGTTTCACACATAACTTCTGTTACCTCCACGAGACGTGACGAAACTCAATGGGAATCCCGAGGACAGTGGTGGCGTTGGCACCTATGGCCGTCTGAAAGGGAAAGACACAGCGTCTGATGAGATTATATCATCAGAGCCGCGACAAAAGAAAGAAATCTCGACTGTGTGTCTGTTTCTTTGAGGAGGTGAGTCCGTCCTTTAAATGACATCTGTTGCATTTCTGGTATTGTCAGCTGCACTTTGTATCTTTGTAAACATGCTGTAAATGTAAATTGACATTTACAGCTGAGGTAGGCAGAAATCTGGGAAAGGGAAAACAGAAACAGCAGAATTTTGATCTAAGCCCCTCCCACCAGATGACCACGGGCATATACATGCGTTTCATACAGTAACCCAGTGTTTCCCAAACATTGATTTATTTAATCCCATTTCATTGTATAGTTGCCTGCAGCTCATTCACTCGGCTCCTTCTTGCCCTGCTCTCTCTGTTTATGAGACTACAAATTAGCTAGCTAGCTCGCCACTCCACGATCTCTCTGCCTCGTTACCTGCTGCTGTGGAGTGCTTTGCTGGGAGGAGAGCGGGCGGCAGTTCTGAGAGGTGGTCCATCAGTGGGCAGCTCTAGAAGCTTGAATTCGGCCAGCACAAACCCCCTGGCGCTGGGCGTCACAGCACGCTGGTGGCCAGGTCTGTCCCGTGTAATGGCAGCAACAGAAAGTTTACTGATCCAGGGGAAGGAGCTGGAGTTTGTGCTGGCTGGAGGTCAGTCTCTAAAGCTTCTGCCCGCTCTCCTCCCAGCCAGGTGGTCTGTAGCGGTGGGGTGTGCGGTGGAGGACACACTGTGATTCAAGGCTTTAGCTAACGTTTGCTACATAAACATGAACTTGAAGCCACAGCTGTGAGCCTTTGGCTATGGTTAGCAGAATGCTAAACTATTAGCAACATTTTCTCTCCCTCTCTTAAACCGGTGGCTCCCAACTGGTGGATCAGGGTCCAAAAGTGGGTCGTGGGCTCATTCTGAACAGACCGCAAGTGACTGGCAAACTTGTCAAGTGTGTAAAAAACACTTTAGTTTTAAGAACAGTAAATTTCCGACACAGAGCTTTTATTGTGAAAGGCTGTTTCCTTCTAGAGTGACTTCTAGAGTGACTAACAAACAGCAACGCCAAAAACAAGTATCAAACTATGTGGACCTTGAACTAATGACTAAGGAGAAATCTGGACCCTGTGGCTGGACCAGTTGGGAACCACTGTCTTGAAGCTTTGACTGAAGCTTACAAACCCAAAGTAAACTGCCTACCCTTGTTTTCACAATTCACGTTTTTGCTTTTGAAAAAGCCAAAAAGCAAACTGAGAACAGCAGTCTGGCTGCACTGCTGTCACTGCGCATTTAGTCATCATGACTTTAATTGCGTATTGTATTATTTATACTGTATTGGCAAATAACACCTACTGTCAGAGAATCCCCCAAGGCAGCAATGACTTTGATATCTGCCGCCTTCACATATTCAACTGGAGATGGAGACGCAGAGAAAGAAGAAATGAATCAGAAGTTTCAGCTCTCAAGCAATGGATTGATGTGAGGCTTGGTTTGGGGATGAGACCTTGACAGACCTGAGGTGGGGACAGAGTGAGAAGGACTCATGTCTGGACACTGGAACACAGGATGCTTGAAGCTCACTGGTCGAGTTTTCTCTGGAAACTCCTGATGAAGAAACAAGAGACACTTCATCACTGTCAGGCGTCAAACTTTTGAGTCTCCTCTGTTCAGATACAGACTGAATGTTTTCTATATAGAGCAGCTTTGAGATTAAACCTGTCTGATAGCCAGCGCAATGTTAGCTTTTCACTCACTGACCCTTTGCTCTCTGTCTTTAGTTGATGTGTGCATACTCCAAATACCTGCTGGTC
Source organism: Epinephelus fuscoguttatus (assembly GCF_011397635.1). Lineage (NCBI taxonomy): Eukaryota > Metazoa > Chordata > Actinopteri > Perciformes > Serranidae > Epinephelus > Epinephelus fuscoguttatus. The sequence goes on along the minus strand of NC_064762.1, from coordinate 1,767,045 downwards.
CATGTGGTCAACCTGTGCCTCTTATGATAAAGGTAGGTTACACATTGTTACACAGTTTTGCTCATTGATAAAGCTACCAATCAATCAACCAATCAATTAAATGAGGAACAGAATTTAAAGCCAGAGAACAAAATAATATTCTGCCATGAGAATTAGATGTTAAACAGTATCCAGTGTCTAACAATGACAGCACTTTTAGAGTCAGTGGTAAAAACATGTGTACAGCAGTACCTTGTTGAGGGCCTCCTTGCTGTAGTGCCGTATCCCCTCCTCATACTCCCACCACCAATCGTTGCCTCAAAGAGAAGAATTATTTCCAAAGTGTCCACTTAAAACTTTTTAAAATGGCCCAATAAGCTACTGAAAACACTGCTTTATAAATTAAACAAGTACTTTTACAGCCATTTACAGCACAAATAAAAGCTTCCATAGAAACAGGTTTTCTCATAAATGTTGATGACGTTATAAACAATCTAAAAAAACAGGCCCTGTTTCAGAGGCTGTTGTAACAATAAATACAGGCACACAGCCTCACGTGTGCTCTGCCCTCCTGCTTTTTCTAGCACTTACCTTTGACAGAGCGGGACGTGAGCATACATGTTGCCACGGCGATCCAAAGCCACTCCATAGTAGTGCGTATGGGCCAGTCAATGGGTCACCCCTACAGACTGCACAATGTGATGCTCGGCTTTACAGCTCTGTCACTTTGTCTCTCCCACCCTCTAAAGCTGAGTGACACCCTGCGGGTCCAGTGGGAGCCGTTCAGTCTGTGCCAGCAATACAATAACTCCTAACAATAACTCACAGGTTTTCATATGCAGGTTTCATTTTAAAGTGCCGTAGTATAGGAGCTGACTTCATCAGGAGGTGGAGGAGACGGTGGATGGTGTGAAACCTCGGGGAAACGCCTGTCAAGCTGCAGAACACTGTTGGAGGCCAACAAACATCAAAACTGATTGTGATTTAGTGAGTCATTGCTGTGTTGACAGCTGCTTTTCAGGCACCAAATGTGGGTGTTTTTTTAGGGACCTGTCGCTGTCTCTCCAGAGGAGAAGTGTCATGACAAGCGGTTGTTTTTTACTGACATTGCTTCGCACCCTGAGGGATCGGGGCCATGAAAGTGGTTGTTTTTAACCAAGGCAATGCTGCGTTTCCTGCTGGGATAATGTCACAAAAAGTGGTTGTTTCTTCTTGAGACATCACTTGGTATCCTGAGGGGATAGTGCTATGAAAAGTGGTTGTTTTTAACTGACAAGTTGCTGCGTTTCCTGCCAGGGTAGTGCGACAAGCAGCTTTTATTTTGTACCGAGACATGGCTGTATATCCTGCCAGGATAGTGCCATGAAAAGCAGTCGTTTTTGACCGAGACATGGCTTCGCATCCTGAGGGATTGGGGCATGAAAAGTGGTTGGTTTTAACCAAGACAATACTGTGTTTCCTGCTGGCGTGGTGCCACAAAAAGCAGTTGTTTTTAACTAAGACATCACTGCATATTTCGAGGGGATAGTGTCACAAAAAGCGATGGTTTTATACCGAGACATCGCTGCATATTCTGCCAGGATAGTGTGATGAAAAGCGGTTGTTTTTGACCAAGAGATTACTTTGGATCCTGAGGTATTGGAGCCATATAAAGTGTTTTTGTAACTGACACATTGCTGCATTTCCTGCCAGGATAGTGCCATGAAAAGCAGTTGTTTTTTACCGAGACATGGCTTTGCATCCTGAGGGATTGGGGCATGAAAAGCAGTTGTTTTTAACCAAGACAATGTTGTGTTTCCTGCTGGCATGGTGCCACAAAAAGCAGTTGTTTTTAATCGAGCCATGACTGCGTATTCTGAGGGGATCGTGCCATGAAAAGCGATTGTTTTATACCAAGACATCGCTGCATATTCTGCCAGGATAGTGGTATGAAGAGTGGCTGTTTTTAATAGAGACATCGTTTAGCACCCTAAGGGATTGGGGCCATGAAAAGGGGTTGTTTTTTACCGAGACATTGCTGCATTTCCTGCTGGGGTAGTGCCACAAAAAGCAGCTGATTTTTACTGAGACAACACTTAGTATCCTAGGAAAATAGTGCCATGAAAAGCGATTGTTTTTTTGCCAGGACACTGCTGTATTTTCTGCAGGAATAGTGCCTCAAAAAGCGGTTGTTTTTACCGAGACATCTCTTCACACGCTGAGGGTTTGGGGCCACAAAAAGCAGTTGTTTCAAACTGAGACGTTGCTGCATATCCTGCCAGGTTAAAGCCACAGAAAGCGGTTGTTTTTGACAGAGAAACATTTCCTGCAGGGGTTGTGTCCCCAAAACTCGGTATTTTAAGCCAGAACATGATCTCTTCCTTACCACAACCAAACGGTTTTTGTGCCTAACCTGAACCACACATTAACCACAGCGTTGTTGAAAGTTTCAGTGTATGTGCTACATGGTAATGTACAAGTGCAACATCATCCATGGTTTGCAGAAATATACAATGCCAATATTTTTATAGGTTTTCAACAATACAAGGTGTGTGACTTACCTTTAACATTTAAACAAGGAAGAAAACATTCAAAACAATCGTTAAATATCTGTATATCATTTATTCATTTCTTTATAAACTTGTATTTGCGATGGTAAAAATGCAGTCGTCTCGACCAGTGTTTTATTTTAGACAAACTGTGAGCTGTGAGGGGATCGATGTGTGAACGCAGGTCTGGAATCATTTCTTATCGTCTCGTCCTTTTTTGACTTCATGCAGACGTATTGGCAGATCAGCTCTAACAACAAGCACACACTGTGGAACTGAACAAATGGACTTAAGAGAAAAAAAAACTGAATGTGGCAAAATCAGAAGTTTCTAATTTGGTTTTGATAAATACTGCACGGCCTAACCATGGCTTCATTTCTCAGATTCAGGTCCATCTGAGCTGAGAAGTGTAGGCAGAGCTCCAAGTTGGACTTTTGGTGAGGGGGTGGATATTCTCACAACAGCTGAGGTTGTGTTACAAAACACACACACACACGCACACACATGAAATCTTCATCCTCTTCCTCTAACGTAGAAACAGTGTAGAGTTTGAGGTGCTGCTTTTTTTAAGGCTGCTCCAATTTCTGCCTCAGCTGACACAAAGCTTAATAAACTAAAAAAAAGGCGGATGAGAGGAACTGTAGAGAGACAAAACACTAGAATGAAATCAAAGCCTGATGATGGAAAGATATCGCACAAACATATAGAACATCTTCAAAAACTGTTCTCTGCTTTCTGTCACTGGACTGTATACATCACACACATCTGTTTTTCTGACGCTTTCTCTTCAGATTAAAGTTTAAAAAGCTTGTGCACTCTGCTCTCGCTGTGCATGGGGAGTGACAGAAATGTCTGTATGAATTTTAAAACAGGATCTGCATCAGGGATGAGGATTCGGTGACAGCTTAGTGACTCTGACTTGAGCAGCTTCGCGTTCTTTGTCTTGTTGGAAATGTAACAAACAACCAGTGTGCTCAAACTTACATATCTATCCAGAACTAGGGGTGATACCAAAATATCTACAGATACTGAAGATCAATTCCAGCCTCGATGGGATCGATACCAAAGTAAAGGATCAGTTGTATTTCAGGAGTAAAACATGTTCCGTTTCTTGAACACATCCAGTGCACGTACGCTCCTTCACTGCTGTTGTCGTATTGTGTGCACTCAAACAACAGCACACTGCGACTAGTTTAAATCAACATGCAACTGTAGTGATGGCTGAACAAATAAAAAAGAACAAGAAAGAGAACTTGGAGCTGCAACAGAAAAGAAGGCAGGAGGAGGGAGATGCCTCAACATCCAGACCCCCAAAACAGAGACAGAGTTCGCTGGTAGAGTCGTTTCACAGAGGCTCAAGTAAAGAATATCCAGGTATACAGGAGTGAAATTAATATTTAGTCAAATAGGATCCTCAGCATAGGTTAATTTGACATTTTTAAACTGTAATTGGTCATTTTTAGCTGTTACTTTAGCAGATTGAGACATGCTTTAATGATCAAATGTATCCATATCAGTTTGGGAACTATAATCGGATATACTGGCACTACGGGGGGAGATGATGAGACAATGGAGGCTGCTGCTGCTGCCCAGACTGGAGTCAGCACCATCAGAGAAATGCCATGATGTTGCTCCAGGGACATGAGCACGCCTCAGCGAGTTAAACACCCAGAGGCAGAGGTGAACCGGAATCAGAGCGGTCCGTTCAACTTCTGCCTGGGTAGCAGGAGCTAACACAGCAGCAGCGGCTAACATCTGACACCGAGCCGTTAAACGGTCCCAACAAACTCACACTGACACCGAAACAGCTTGATTTGGTTGTTAAACCTGTTAGGTAAGGTTAGCTGTGTGATGCTAACAGTTAGCCCTGTCACTGTGTGTGTGTGTGTGTGTGTGTGTGTGTGTGTGTGTGTGTGTGTGTGCAGGGCAGGAGGACTCGAAGCATCCCTGGCGTGGAGCTCAAACTCCAGCAGCAGTAGTGCCAAGATAGAGAGGGGAAAGGAGGCGCTGGGCGAAGCAAAACTTTGCACGCAGCTCTACAATGAAATGAGATTTTACACATTGAAAAAAGTCAAAAACAAACAAACAAACAAAAAAAAGTCATGCTCGGCCCCCACCACCCCTACTTATTAGCTAACAGTAGCGGCAGCAGCGCACTGGTTCCCTTGACAAAGAGCCTACAGGATTTCTCCATTGGATTTTGGATTATTGCAGTAAATAAGTTTGATTCTATCAATGTTTTTGTTCAGCAAAATAATCTCGCCAAACGAACACTACTCTTGTGATTTTTTTAAGCCTAAATGCAGTCACCAGAAGAAAAAAGCTAATGCTAGCAACTGACTTTTTAAAGACACGTAAAGGCTTCAAAATGTACAATAAGGGGTATTTACTGAGAGTTTGTTACGCTGTAGAACAAAATATGAAGGTCTCATAAGCTTGTGTGAACCACAGACCTTGTTTCAGGCATCTAACCAAAACCGGGAGTGCTAAAATGCTAATTCCCTTCTGGGTTTTAGGACTCATTCCTGCACCACTCTATGGTCAGTTCAAACGAGGGTCGGCTATCCGTATCTAGCATCCCTAGTATTTGTGATTCTGACCCTACATTACTTGGTGTTGGATCAAAAGCAGATTTAGTGGCATCACCCACCCCTATCCAGAACAGCTTTCTGTGGATTCAAGGAACAGCTTTCTTGTTCTCACACTGATGACACGACATGGCTTAGGTAGATTTAAGCACTGTTACCAATGTTTAATGAATCTTTCTCAGTGTATTGCAGTTATGAGAAAAGATATTGACCTGACATTTCCCCTGAACAAATAACTAATTAATGCAAAAATGTATGGAAAATTTGTTCACTCAAGAATCTGAAAAAAGTGCCTAAAATGTACGTCTGAAAATGATGAAAGAAAACGTGCAAACACATGACTCTCTTCCGACCGGGGGCAGCTAATAAAATTATTTGAAGTCATTTTTTTTCCTGTCTGCTTTTTTCCTCTAAATACTGCACTAAATCAGGGTGGAAGCAGTTCCACTGAGTGTGATTTTCTCAAAAAGGGAGAGTGAGAAGAAACTAACGTACATATTAGAATCCAACTATGTTGACTATGTTGATTAGTCAAGTCCAAAAATGCATTTGATCTGGCAAACACAAGGCTGTTTCCACTGTGAGGACACGGGTGCTTCTGGCAGTATCCTGAGTCACAGACTAGCAAGTCCCAAGTCTGTGTTATCCTCTTAACGCTCGGCTCTGTACCACTGTCCATAAACGCCCCCACTGTCTCTCTTCAGCACAGGACCAGCATGTTTTAAATGGAGAAAGGGAGGTGTGAGACTGCACAGTTCAGCAGCCATCTTAGTCTTCTTTTAGCATGTGGAGCCGGAGAGGTGCTCAAACTAGCAGGTATTCAGCTGGTAAGCACCGGCCGCTCCCCGGGGGCGGGCTGGCAGAGCCTCGTCTGTCTTTTACTGCCCTCACTGCGTCTGGCTTCCTCTCACTGCTGCTCCTCTTCCTCCTGGGCTGGATCCTGGGCTTGTGTCTCTCCCTGACCCTGGGGCTCGGCCGGGGCTTGTGACTGTTCCTGAGGTGGTCTAGGAGGGGGCGCAGGGGCCGGAGCCGGGGCCGGGGCCGGGGCTGGGACAGGTGGGCGAGGGGGAACTATGATCTGGTGTTGGCGCTGCCTGTAGGCGATGACTGTGCCTAACAGCAGGGCGATGACGGTCATGAGGTAGAGGTCCCACTCCGGGCCCAGGAGCTGGTCCAGGTCCACCTGAGAAATCAGCTCTTTTAACTGACAGGAGCCAAACAGGGAGAGAGGATGGAAGACAAAGACACACATGATTCATTACAGCCCTGTGATGCTTTTAACTTTGTTGAATTACAACTCTGAGTTTCTATCTCAAAGCCAAATTGTCACCACTCCAGCTCGAGCATTAAAGACGTAGTACTCACATTAAGATCCTGCAGGTACTGCAGAGTGTAAATCAGGCCCAGCTTGCACAGGGCCAAGAAAACCGGGACCTGGGCATCAGGGCTGGCTTCAGCGGCCATGTCGTAGAAACGCTTGGCTAAATGGATGTCCTGCAGAACCACATAGAACAAATCTGAATCCAGATCAGTCCAGCGACCATTAACCATACTCTGCATTTAAAAATCAATGTGACTAAGTGGACTTGAGTCAAAGGTTAAGAGCAAGCTGATGTTTAATGCACTTTTGCCACTAAAATTATATGCAGGTTTTTAAATGCGGGAAAACCCACTAAAAAAAGGCTGTAGACTCCTTTCCACTGCCTGGAGACCAGAGCTGTGGAGCTCTGTCGTAGATGATTACACCTCCTGTGGTAGTGTGTACTTGTGTGTCACATTAGGCGTCACAAATGGACCAGAAAACAGGTTAGTAAACAGCAGAAAGCAGCATGACGGCCAGTGAAAATGTCACAGTGGTTACTTCTTTTAAAATATATCTCATACTAATTAACTCTCAGGTTCAACCTTGGTGCGGATCAATTTGAAACAAAGTCTGAGTGCTGCTTGGATGGAGACGGACGGAGTGCAGATTGTAACCTTTCCCATCAAATACAGAAGCCAGATGTTAGTGGGTTTTTGTCCTTACATGTGACTGTGCTCACCTGTTTGATTCCCAGACCCTTCTCATGCATGTAACCCAGGTTAAACATGGCCTGGGCACTGTGCTGCTGCTCTGAAGCCAGTCTGTAGTGGATGACCGCCGTCTCATAGTCCACATCTGTCCCGTAGCCGTAGAAGTGGTAGTCCCCTAGTTTTATCCTTGCCACAGTGTAACCTGCGGGTGAGAATTATACGCATCAACTTTTAATGTAAGCAGAAGGTTTTAGCAGCTTAATTCAACCACTTTTACTTCTGTAACCAATCACAGACGGATTCCTGCTTTAAAGAAAAATGCCAAAATAAAAACACGTCTAGAAAATATGTCACACTGATGAGGGGAGAGGGACAGTGTGTGATGGACTGACCTTGTGCTGCAGCTCTCGTCCAGTGGAGTAAAGCACGAGGGTAGGTCTCATTCTCACTGAAGATTTTTGCTCCTTCTGTTTGTTACAACACAAACACAAAACAACATTCAAAGGTTAGCATGTTGCTTACGAAGTTGGTGGTTTGTCAGTTCTTTGGGGAAATGTGCCTAACAAAAGACACAAGACTTTTTCTCCAAATTTGTTTCATTAGATCAGTTTTGCTATTGTTTACCAAGAACTGAAGAGACTTATGCTGATTGTGACGCTAACCCTGTGTCTAGACCGCAAACATGTTGTTAGCGTCAGGCTGACGTTAAGGCAGCATTCACTTAACACAGAAACAACGGTCTACACTGGCTCTGTCTTATTCAGGCATTTCAAAGTGTCGAGCAGCAAAGGAGCAACCTCATTGTCTCTGCAGTTTTCCTCCATGAAGTGAGGATCTCATACTAATGTCTCCGCCTCATAATCCTAAAGGCTTTGATAAAGTCAGAGAGAGAGAGGATGAAAAAAAACCATGACAGAAAACTTTCTATATCACTTTTCAAAATGCTTTACGCATTAAGATGAGGATTACACAACAGACTCAGTAGAAAGGAAGAAATAAAGGAGAGAAGATGCGTCAGAATGAATCAAATCAAGGACCAAGGTCAGATAATAGGAAAAGATAAAAGTTTAATCAGGGATCAACCTCAAGCGTAAATAAACACGTCAGAAAGACGCAGCTGAAATGCAAATGCATAGATTAAAATGAGAGCATACCTGTTGCATGAAACACGTAAGCAACAAACAATGGGCAAGAACCCCCCCCCCCCAAAATGTTTCCTGCCATTTAAATAACATTCTTTTCACTTTAAAACACTTTCTTTCCTTCCTATCACGACCGTAACGTGATAGGAAGTGTTTCTTACTCTGATCCAGAATGAAGGCCACGTTGCTCTGAGCCACCTCGTAGCCCTGCTCAGCCAGCAGCAGATACTGGACCAGCGCAGCATCTGTCTCGCCCTCCTTAAAGCTGCCGTAGGCCGTCATGAGACGCTCTGACCAGCGGCCACGTTCACACACGTTCTTGAAAAGCTGCAGCAAAGACACAGACGCACAGTTTGACACACGTAAGAACTGGGTCTATGGAACAGTGGCGTACACGGATGTGATAAAGAGAATGGAGCAGCAGCTTCAGGGTGTCTCACCTCCACAGCAGTGTGGCAGGAGCGCATCACACCAGTACCAGTAGCGTGCATCTGGGCCAAGTTGTAGAAGGCCAGGATGTGACCTGCCTGCGAGGCCAGGTTGAAGAATTTAAGCGCCTGCTTGTAATCACGCTTCACACCAATGCCATCTGAGGAGCGACAGGAAGAAGAGAGACAAAAACTGTGAATCAAATACAGGAGAAAAGATGTGTTCAAGTCGAAGGAAATGAGAGTGTGTGAAGAAAAAAGAGGAAGAGAGATTCAGGGCTGGTGAAAGGCAAATCAAATCTTCAGATGCAGTTACAACATTTACCAGACAGACAACAAGGCAAGAGGAGAAACTATGACAGGAGGAGGCCGTGACACACTGTGTACCACAAGCACACACCACGCACATACAGAGACACACACTCAGCCCTAAACACTCACTGTAATACATGGTGCCCAGCTGGAGTTGTCCGTCCACCCAGCCCTGCTCTGCTGCCTTCTGGAAGTATTTCAGTGCCAGCTCATAGTTCTGAAGACACAAAACACATCTTCAAACGGCTGCTCTGATTCCAGCATGAGGGAGACGCTCTATCAGCCTCGTACACCAAACGACTGTCCTGGGAATTTTAATTTTGCCTTACTCCTAATTTCACATTATCTATATTCCCTCTGCCAAAAACTGAATCTGCCAGACAGGCACAGAGTAGGCTGCAAAATAAAAATGGGTCTGAGAGTAGACATGCATTTTAAAAAGGAGTGCAGTGTGTGGAGGTGTCTTACCACAGGGACACCTCTTCCATATAGATAGGCCATGCCAAGGCCGCTCTGTCCCACTGGGTTACCCTGGGTTTAGAAGAAAAGCAGTGAGTCAATAAAACAGACTGCAACCAAAGTATTTTGCTCTACAAAGGCTAGCTGTAGTAATAATGTTCGTCAACAGTAAATTACGACTGAAATTAAACCTTCAGGTATTTGTTTTATCTTGTGACAAAATTCCCCGAAATTCGTTCTGCTCTGAAGAAAATAGGGTGCAAAACCTGCAGGAACTACAAAACCTAAAGCAAAGCACAGTTAGTGTAGTTACTGCTCTCAGCCTTGGCTTCCAGGATATTTGTGTTCTTTCAGGTCAAGAAAATTGCAGTGTCACAGCCGATGGTAGACGTAAGAATGCAGATGATGCCAACAACAAAATAAATGAACTTGACAGTGACTTTAGCAAGATCACTGACGATATGATGATAATAATAATAATAATAACTTTATTTATATAGCACCTTCTAAAAACAAAAGTTTACAAAGTGCTTTGACAAACAAAGCAAACGCAGGATATCTGTAGCAACAGAGAGTCAAAACAGTGAGGTTAAGCAAAACACAGACAGATTGATAAAGACAGAATGTTAAGAGATAAGAACAATAAAGGCAATTAAACTATTATTTCTAAATACTAGAAACAAATGAATAGAAGGCTAAAAAGACAACACTGCATAATGACAATAGAATAACAAAGAATAAACAATTAAAAGGAATAGAATAAAATAAATAAAAAGAAGAATAAACAAAAAGAATAAATAAAAAGACGACATCACATAAAGGCAAGTCTATAAAAATGGGTTTTAAGAAGAGATTTTAAAGATGTTACTGATTCTGCAAGCCTTATCTCCTCAGGCAGGTCGTTTCAAAGTCGAAGGGCCCTGGTGGAAAAAGCGCGGTTGCCTTTAGATTTAAGTCTCGACTTTGGAACGGCCAGGAGGGCCCTGCCCGAGGATCTAAGGCTGCGTACTGGCTCATATGGGGTCAACATTTCTGCTATGTAACTTGGGGCCAGACCCAGACAGGCTTTAAAAGTGATCAGTAAAATCTTAAAATCAATTCTAAAACGCACAGGGAGCCAATGGAGGGAAGCCAGGATTGGGGTGATGTGATGCCATCTGTTAAAACCAGTCAGAAGCCTAGCTGCTGCGTTCTGGACCAGTTGGAGGCGGGAGAGTGATTTATGGTTCATGCCAGAGAGGAGTGAGTTACAGTAATAGAGTCTGGAGAAGGTGAATGCGTGGATTATTTTTTCTAAGTCAGAATGTGGGAGCATGGGTTTGATTTTGGAGATAGTTCTTAACTGATGGAAGCAGGACTGGACAGCTTTATTGATATGAGGTTGGAAGTTGAGGTCTGGATCGAATATTACTCCTAAGTTTCTGGCTGCAGATTTGACATTAACAGACAGGGGACCAAGGCTATTTTCAGTGGGACTGGTGGAGTTTAGGGGAGTGAATGGTATGATTTCGGATTTGGAGTTATTGAGTTGAAGAACGTTTTGGGCCATTCAACAGTTGATATCATTGAGACAATCTAACACAGCAGCTAGGCTTCTTGGGTCATCCGGTCTCAGCGGGAGGTATATCTGTGTGTCGTCCGCATAGCAATGGAAAGACACGTTGTGGCCGCAGATGATCTGACCGAGCGGAAGCATATAAATAGAAAATAAAATTGGACCTAAAATTGAACCTTGCGGTACACCACAGGTAATCTGAGTTTTCGAGGAAGTGTAATTACCTACGGTGACCGCAAAATGTTTCAGATAATACGTCATGATGATGATGATGATGATGATGATGACATCAAGTCATCATCATTTCAGTCCAGTCAACCCTAATAAAGTCAATATTACCACAAAATAATACTTCAGGGTTACTTTAAAAAAAAAAAAAATCCATGAATACTAGGGCTGCCCCCTGATAGTGGACCAAACATTAGTCGACAAGAATTCATTGGTCACTCAGCTGCAGAAAAACAAACCAAAAAAAAGGGGAATCTATCAGGAGCTGCACCTTGTCAAAATAAATCCAAACCTATATGACTGGAGCATGTGTGACTTTACTTTGAAAGGACAGACACAGGAAGTGTCCTCGTCAGGTTAATCTCCAGGGCTGGTACCTGCGGTTATTCCACAGGCTAGTTAATAACATGTCGGGCAGGAAATCCAAAGTGTGGGATCATTTTGAGAAGGTGAAGGACGAACCCAAGATGATATGTAAACTCATCTTCATTGGTCGACTACAAACATGACGTATCATGTGAAACATGGAAGTAGCTACATGCCCATTAGCCCACAGCGTCATTAACAGGCGGCTCGCTCAGTGTGTGACGTGCACTTGGAGATAAAATATAGGCCTATATTAATGAAGGTTCATTAGTACGGTTTGTATTTCTCTGTAATGTAGCACAGTGTTAACAATGTTACTGATACTATTCTTTCTCACACCTTCAACTCAAACCACCAAAATATATCATTTCATCATTACAGCAATATCAGAAACATGCAGGAGACTAGTCCACTGATGGACCCTGATGAGGACTGTTGGTCGACTAGGAAAATTCTTAGTCTACAGCTTCATTCTTACCAAGTCAGAGGCTTTCTTAAAGTACTGCAGGGCTGTCTCGTTGTTCTGAGGAAGATACTCGCTGCCTTCTGAGTACATCTGAAGGATAGAAGGATTGACAAATCAAAAACCTGATGCACTGTCTTAATCAATGCACTGCACCGCCCCCTGTTAAAACAGCAATGCCAAAAGAATCATTGGCTTTTATTTATTTTGGAATTAATTTAGACCATCTCTCTGCTCTCCAACTCACTGCTTCTCCCAAGTTCTCACACAGTATGGGCGACATATTTATAATGTTTACAAACAGAGCTGTGAAACAGATGGGTGAAAATATCACATTCAAATATATACTACTAATTAGATTGTTTTAAGTAGGGGGCAATGTTCAGAAAACTTATCAGTGTAAACAGAAAGAACTGTAATAAAACTATCTTAGTACAGTGTTTAACATCTTTCCCACCAAATAACAGAGAGACAAAAGGAATGACAGTCGTGTCACCCACCTTGCCGAGGAAAGCCATAGCGTGTGTGTTCCCCGCATTTGCAGCCTGGGTGAAGTAGTCATACGCCCTCTGTTGGATGAGAAGCATCAGGAACATATTTAAGAGTGTAAACTACAATCACAAGAACACAGTACTTAGAATTAATCTTTGAAATAAAAGGTCACCTGATGATTCTGTTCTACTCCACGTCCTCCATGCAGGTGGAGCTGACCTAACCCCACCTATCAGGGGAAACAAAGAACATAGTTAACTTCAGTGACACATGATAAGTATTATAAATATGCAGATTACATGTCAGATTGATACTTTATACATTTGGTATATGACTCAGATAGATGTACTGTATGGCAACGAGGCCTGTCACGATAACTACTTTTGTTGTTTCAGAAAAGCAGTGACAAACAATTTTATTTTCATTTTGAGACCATTTCATGCCACTGATATGATGATAGTAGCATCATAATTAAAGCACAATCTTTCAGAGAGCAAAGGCCTTTTAATTCTTAAGAATATCCAGACATTGAAATTAGAATATGAAAAAAATATGTGACATATTTTTTAAGTAGTTAACACCTGTTAATATAAATATAAGAATGTCTATATAAAAGTAAGGTGCCTTTATAAGGGGAGCCTAAAATGACTCAGTTTGAGACCATACCGTATCAAATAACGGACGGGACTATCATGATGTCACCTACTGGTTTGTGGACTGCTGTTTTGAAACCTTGAGTGCAGCATTTTGGCTTACACCATCTTGGTTTTTATCAAAAAGCCAAAAGAGACCATATTTGGATGACAGGGTGGATTTGACACATAAACAGTGGCGACGCCTTGTAGACAGCCTGCCTCAAGTGGACCCCCCTCAGATGTAGGCCATTTTACATGTAACAATTTCAGTTGAGACAAACAAATTTTGCAGTCAAAAGTGTGTCCTAGAACATGTGTATTTACCTCCATCAGCGTATCTAAGTATGTCTGAAAGTTCCCAAATTCTCATTTACATATATATTGCGACCGGTGTCTCATCATGTACGTGCGCCATCTTGAAAATACAGGTACGTACAGGGACATACTTGAGAAATACGGAATCGCCTTTCGCGTTTTCACTTGTCAGTTTCTGGTTTCCGCCTGCAGGTAGAGTGACGAAAAGCAGCAGCAAGCAGGCTAGTCACAAGTGCCAGTGCATTTGAAAAAAGGCAAAAAAGCAACGTGACCGGCGATTTCAAAAAACGAGGGTCAACATCGCGGTAGCCTTTCCCAGGTGGAGAGAGCAGCTGAACGAGAATCACAGTTAACAGCGGCTAACAGCTGTTAGCGACGCAGTGTTGCGAGGAGAGGGATGAGGTGTGTGAGGTTTAGCCACTTGTCAGTTGTCAAAAGACAAGACGTGATTGGTTTGTTTGGATTTACACCCGCCCCAACAGTCCTACGTTGTAAACACAGCCAGCATGGTGAGGAGGGGGTTTGTCAACTGGCGTTGCGTTTGTCTGTGTAGCAGCACTCTGTCAAACAGTGAGGTGCTAGAGTGCGCTATCTGTTTGAATGCAATATATGATTTCAACGTTAGATGGGAGAAATTCCTACACAGTGCCCGTTTAAGCCTTAATAAAATGTAAACCGGTGAGTTACGACAATTCCAACTTCATGAATGTTGAAATTACCTGTAGAGACCAAAACCATTTCTTGTACCGGCTGTAAACATGATTATTTCTACTGTAAAGGTGGGCATTTTAACATGGGGGTTATGTCAGCTGACTGGCCTTTGGAGACAGCCTCAAGTGGCCGTTCAAGGAACTGCACTTTTTGGCACTTGGCATCTTTTTTCAGCCCCAGAGTTTGAGACTTGATACAATATTTGGCAAAACCAAAACCAAGTGATGCCTCTTATGATTAATAGACAAGCTTAGCAAAGCTTCAGGAACACTGCAGTTACCCCTCTCTAGCTATGCTAACATTACCTGTGGTGTTCCCCAAGGATCGATTCTTGGCCCTTTACTTTTCTCACTCTATATGCTACCACTAGGTCAGGTTACTCGCAATTTCAATATCTCTTTCCATTTTTATGCTGATGATTCTCAAATATACCTATCTATAAATCCATCAGACCTCACCTCAGTTAACATACTCACAGCCTGTCTCACAGACACTAAAGCCTGGATGTCCAGCAACTTCCTTATGTTGAACAACGATAAGACTGAAGTGATGGCATTTGGACCTAAACCGCAGAGATTCTGTAACCCAGATTTTATTTTCATTAGGATTACAGTGCACTCATGAGGCTAGGAATTTAGGGGTAATCTTTCTGATCTGAGTTTTTCTAAACATTTTAGCAATATCACTAAATCAGTCATCAGTCAGGATTATCACCAAAATTAGATCCTTTCTTTCATTCAGTAATGCTCAAACCCTAATCCATGCTTTTGTTTCTAGCCACTTAGATTATTGCAACTCTTTATTTACCGGACTGCCACTGAAATCCATCAACCGCCTTCAACTTATTCAAAACACTGCAGCTAGAGTTCTTACAAAAACCCGACGGTATGAGCACATCTCCCCTATTCTGGCCTCATTGCACTGGTTACCGGTGGTGTTCAGAATTGATTTTAAAATTTTATTGTTTGTTTTTAAGTCCCTGAACGGCTTCGCCCCATCTTACATTTCTGATCTCCTTAGCCCTTACACCCTCCCTCACACTCTCAGGTCTGCTGACCAGCTGTTACTTTTGGTCCCCAGATCCAGACTTGTGACTGAAGTGACTGTTTATTTTTGATCGTGTAATACTGGGGTGAATTGTGTATTTTGTTTTTAAGTTTGTGAAGCACTTTGTAAACTTGTTTGTTTTGTTTTTTTTAAAGTTCTATATAAATAAAGTTTATTATTATTATTATTGTTCTTGGAGGGTAAAACTACAATGACTTTTTTGGCTTGTTGCTAGGGGCCGGCAAGCTAACGACAACCAGGACCGTATGTCTTCAGCTCCAAACATGCAGCTGAAGGCTACCAGGAAGCTACACTCTATTGTCTTTTAAGTGTTGTTTTATTTTTCTTCTGACTCGCGCAAGTAGGTGGAGTGAAGAGAACGCAAAGGGTTAATCGCTGCGCCCAAGACTTGTGAAGGTGGGAAACCCCTGACATCATGGTGGCTCAAATGTTGGTGAAATTCTTATGTAAACACTCCCGCATGTAAACACAAGGGCAATACTGAGGACAAAAAAGTGGTTGTCACAGCCATGCCTGTTTATCATATGATAAGTCAATAGCATAATTATCATGACAGGCCGAATGGGAAGGTGAAATCACTTCATAATATCAGTGCAGAAGTCGATGTATTAAACACAGAACACTCTTTTACCTGAGCCTGTACGTCTCCTTTCTCCGCCAAAAACTGATAGTACTGGATCAAGTCCTCCTCCAACATCCCGCTGGTAGATCCTGGATTTTCCACTTCATCCAGCAGCCTGATCCTCTGCACCGCTGAGCCCCCTGTCAGGGACACATCACTGGCCACTGCAAGCGGTGGTGGAGGGCAGAGTGGAACAAAAACAAGCAGAAGAGAAAGAATTGTGATAAGTTTATTTGCTCGAGAGGAACCAAAACATCACACCTGGATATTATGTTTTAAAAATGCAGTAAACGCTCACCCTGATTTGCCACGAGCCTGTAGTGTGTCAGCGCTGACTCACAGCTCTGAGGAACACCAACACCTCCCCAGTATCTGTACCCCTGATTAAACAAGAAGAGGAAATGTCATGTTTTTTGATGCAAAGGCGATAACATCTTTGTTGTTGTAATACTGACAGAAAAATCAACTCACCAGAATCATATGAGCGACCAAGTTTCCACCCAGTGCGCCGAAGGTGTAGTAAACCAAGGCCTGAGGAACACAGAGTGAATAATATGTGAACATTTATCAGAAAAAGAAACTGCATTAACATAGCATTATTATTTCACATGCTTTGGTCCAAAGTGCATTTACACTGACATGGTTTATACAGGCGCAACTAAATGAAATTCAATGACTTTTTCATGCATTTTTTCATTTCCAAGGACTTAACTTGAAGCAGCTGGTTCATTTTTAAATATATTTTTTCTAAGCATAAAAATGAGCAATGTCTCTATTTTCTTTTTTTCTAATTTGCATTTGAACAACATGAGAGCTACGGTGTTCATACTACTTCAATGCACCACTTTCTCGCACTCTGAAAAGTTTCATAGCGAGAGCGTGAACGTTATCACAGAATCTCACTACAACACATCTCCACCAGCGGTTTCCTGCTGCCTGCCCTTCACCTGCTGACTGCCTGCACATGGCGCAGGAGGAGAGGGAGAGACCCCGCTGCGCTTGCCTGATATCAGACAGAACTTTCAACTCCCTACAAAAGCACGAACAAAAGCAAATATCTTTGAAATAAAACTATCTTGCTGCTCCAACAAAAATGTTAAAGCTGGCAAATCTTACAATGCAGTGTGATCCCAGTGAATATATCTCTTGTATGCTTCACTCCTCAGTAGAGGCTTTGTATAAAGCCTGGGACCTTTAGTTATAGCACATTAGACATACACTGTCATCTTCCATATTACAGGAGAGCAGTCTTCCTGTACCCTTGCCAACCTTGTTAATTTGTTGCTGCCTCTGTGTGGATGAAGGAAGTAAGAAGGGTTGGTGATGCATGTCATGCCCACTTTTTTTCTCTTATTTTTAACTACCCATTTTATTTGTCATGTCATGTCCGAGCTGTTTTGTTCTGTGTTGCTTGTAAAAAAAAAAAAAATGTAATAAATATATGTTCTTAAAAAACAATTAAATAAAACTATCTGTAAGTAGCTCGAGGAAACCAAACCAGCTGGAATTTAAGTTTCAGGGAAGCTATGACATTTGAGCACCGTTGAAGACAGATGAAAACAAATCAGAGTGAAAAGCCGGCTCATTAAGTTAAGTCATATTAAGTTTAGCCAAGCCAACATCGGCCTGTAGGTCTAGCCAGGGTTTAAGTACAAAGAAAATACAGGACATCATAAAGGCAAAGAGAAAAGAAGAGAGAGGAGGAGAGTCACAGTCAGTGACACGTCATAATTAAAAAAGAAATAAAGCTCACCGATTTCTGATTCTGAGCAATTTAATTATAATGATATGATGAACAAAAGATTGGTCAAAATATAAGACAGGCTGTTAAAAAAGAGGCTATTTTAAAGGTATTCCAGTACTTAGGACCTTGCAGTAAACCCTGCAGTAAGACATAACTTAAAATAATATTTCAAATATATTCACTGATAATATTCTTAACCTGTTTACCGTATTATTTATTTTTTTATGTTTTTTATTTTATTGATTTTTTGATGTTGTTGTTGTTGTTGTTGTTGTTGTCTGGGTTTTTTGTCTACTTTTTTTAATTTGCCTATTTGTCACAATGGTGTCTTAGATTTTGAAAAAATAAATAAATAAATAAATACATAAAATGAATTAAAATAAAATAAAATAAAACAAAACAATATAAAATTAAATTAAAAAAAAAAATAAATAAATAAATAAGAGACACAACTTCAGTCATAAAGAATAAGAAAAAAAGTACCTTAGCCTGACTCGAGTTAACTCCAAGTCCTGCTGCGTACAGGAAGCCAAGAGCCTGTGTAAAAGTCAACAAAGCATAATGTTACATAACTGACTCTCTGAGCACAAATTATCCACTGTTTGATAAGACGTCAGGTCAAAACGTCTCTTCTTGGGTGACACATTAACATTTTGGATGGGATCTTTACCGTCTGTGCTTTAGGCGAGCCCTCTATGGCGAGCTTCTCAAACATTTCTCTGGCCTTGGTGATGTTCTGGTTCATGTAGTCTCCAAACAGCATGGCGTACGCCACCTTCTCCATGGCCTTCTGGTGGCCCTTCTCTGCTACCTTCTGCAGCTTTTCATA
The DNA here is from genome assembly GCF_011397635.1 of Epinephelus fuscoguttatus. Classification (NCBI taxonomy): domain Eukaryota; kingdom Metazoa; phylum Chordata; class Actinopteri; order Perciformes; family Serranidae; genus Epinephelus; species Epinephelus fuscoguttatus. The sequence continues at coordinate 1,748,568 of NC_064762.1, read as the reverse complement.
TAATCTGAGAGAGTGGTTGGAGAAGCAGAGGTGGCTTGAGTGAAGTTAGACTGACATGGGCATGATAAAAGTAATGTGTACACAACAAACAGGTACTGATGTGACATATAAAGCAAATAAGGATGTGCTGAGCAGAGTCACGTGGTAAAATGCAAAAAATAAATTTACAGTCACATTGGATAACGTTGCTTCCTGTGTAAACAAGGAGCTTTAGGTCATGTGATGAGTGTTCATACACCGAAGGCTACATTAGTTCAGGGTACATTTTAATTTTGTGGCTTCTTTCTTGGCTTGTGTAACCTCAGTGGTCTTCCAACAGCCCTGATGTTTTAAACAAAAACAGAGGAAATATCTGCCATGGTCAGTGTGGTTGGATCAAGCTCATTTATTTTTTCCTTGAACAAAATGACAGCACTTTTGTCACTACAGCATTTGCAATAAACAAATCCAAATGCTTCTTAGAAAAAAACAGAGATGTCTTCAAGACAGAAAATTGAAAAGCAGGTTGATAAAACCAGTGGAATAAATCAGAGGGTCTAAACTCACTCTTTCTTCTGGGTCCTCCTGGTGGTGGCATTGAGCATGCGCAGCACAGTCTGATACTGCTCCTCAGCCTCCTCGGCCTGCAGCCTCTGCTGTGCCTGCTCCTCCGCTAAAAGAAGGAGAGAGGAAACCATGAGAACATGCAGATAAACCTTTGGCAGAAGAAAGGGCGAAAGCAACTCTGGAAATAAAACCATGATGTGCTCTCAGTGTGGTTTTCATCATCAGTTTCAGTAGCTGTTGAGCTTTTTCAAATGCTTTTTATTTGACGAGGAAATAATGATCGATAAACATAATCTATCTTTAATTTGGCTTCAGAATAACACACTGTGCCCTCTTTACACCTGGCAGTAAGACGCATCTTTACAGACTGTATCTAGTTATGTTTGAATCCTTTTACATTAACATCCGGTGTTTAAATGTGTCCTCAGTTTCCAAATTATGATCCGACTGGGATCCAATCAGAGCAGTCGTAGCCATCTCCAACATTTGCTTAGCCATCAATTCATAAATGACTTGGATGTGGTATGAAGTGCAACCCCTGCAGCCTCCGTGAGGGACTCTACTGGCACCGCCCCACCTGTCAACAACTTGTGCAATAAGAACGGAAAACATAAGTTCCAATTACACAAGTTGCACATTGTGATATTGTCTGCATTTTCAGAGACAATATTAGTGTAAAAACAAAAGTAGTATTTCAGAAAATCTTGCTGGTTCAGATATTTCTTTGTTATATACGTACGTCTGAGCCAATCAGCAAGATTGAGAAGGCAACAACGAGGTCAGTGAGGGTGAAACAGGCCTACTGATTATTAAGACAGTGATCCATAGGGAGACTGCATTACAGATGAGGGAGACGCTGCAGCAGTGTTAGCGTCAGATGAGAAAGAGACAGTCATGTGCGATCACGTACTCCCACCCATCTGTATGTACGCTTGTGTTTAACGTGGTCACAATGCGCTCCCGATAGTCTGGCTGATCAGATCACAGTCTGACCTTCATGCATTGAAGGTGCCTTTACACCTGTACTTTCATGTCACCAAGCACTATCCAACTGCAATATGATCACCCAAAACCCATTTTAATATGAGGTGTAAAGGGGGTCTACAGGTTGTTACTAGTTTGTCATATTTGCTTTGGGGAAGTCTTCTTCTGATGACAGCCAACATATTAAGTTAAAGACTTACTCTCACAGAAACCCCACTTCTTCTCCTGGTCATAGTCGTAGATTGTGGCGCACCACAGCCGTCCATCACCCCGTCCATCAGTGGTACAGTCGAAGTACTCCTTCCCCTGGAAGAGGAATGGGAAGATGCAGGGCTCTCCATGGGCCGTACCTCCATTCACCACAGGAACTGTATTTAAAGAAAACACATCATTATAGCACATAAAGTAAAAACAACTGGATACAGTGTCATTTCATGCAGAAACAAATGTCAGCACGTCTCTTGTGATTTTCTTTCTATTTCTTTTCTAACGTATTTAAAACTTTACATCAAACATACAAAGTCTGTTAATTTTACTAACTGTCACTAAATGCCTGTCTTCATACAAGCTCAATAACACAGCCACTCATGCAGGATGGCAGCAGGCAAATTACTAACAATCCCCAAGTAAAATGATGTAACTGACTGCAAGAGGAGCCACAGGTGCAAGGCGCTGTTAATTTCTCAGGGGGTTTAACCATTTATCCAGTCTGGTGCTGCCCTGAAACCACACGCTGCTTCGCTCAGAGTCAGCAGAACTGAAAACAGGTTCAGCGTGTCGAGAGTCATCAAAGCTCACGAAATAAAACAAGATAGTCTTCATTCTCAAGAACTGACTGCAGATAAGGCAAAAACATGAGGGCATTGAGGAATCAGTAAAACTAACAGATTATCACTGCTGCAGGCCAGAAACATCAAACACACATGCTTCCATCAGAGCTGAGAAGCTGTTGTAGATTCAGACAACAGGTTGTGCAAATGCACCAATAAAATGACACCTTGATGAGAATCTTAACATCTTTACCTCAGTGACTCATAAGGAGCTAAACTCTGAAGATTTTGGACATCAAATAATTAAAATAAGTTCAGAGCAGACAGCTGAATCTCTGAAACTGCATGCCTCAACCTCAAGTCTCACTTCATTACAAGGTTATAAACAGATGCCCGGCGGCTCACCAACCCTGCCATGCTGTCTAAAGCCATGCAGGAGCTTAAATGCGGTGTCCTAGAGTTCCATCATGTTTTCCATTTCAAAATTTCATACTTTTCCAGTCTCCAATTTCTTCTCGGTAGATTTTTCAGACCATGTTTGACATCCGAGTACAAACAGCTAGATTTTTGTTACGTAAATAAATTATTTTAAAATCCAACCATTAACGTGCATGTTGAATCATGAGTAAGTATGTGATTATGTTGCCAAATAACTGCCAGAAGATTGGAGCTAGTAGGGCCGACCTGAATGCTTCAACTGTTGCCTTGTGAATCGACATTACAGTCCCAAATAGCCCGTGGATTAAGAAATAATAACCAAACATAATTCATTATGCATCAATATCAGTTATTAGTTATTCAGACAAGGACATTTAAACTTAGTGACAGGCCCAGTTTTGTGACTGACAGATATGGTAACATGATGTCAAAAAATCCTTCTAGCACGTACAGTAGATTGATATTATTAGATTGGAAGCAAACGCACACTCCTGCGCATTCTGCCCTCATGAAGAATGTGATGCACCACCTACATTTGGAAAAGATGAAATTCTCCTTAAGAGGGTGTGGAAACAAATTCTACCAGATCTGGCAACCCTTTATAGACCACTTTAAGAAAGCTGCACCGACTTCTTCCCCTGACTAGCCTCGTGTAAATATCAAAAAACACAGTCAACCTGACATCCTTCTAAAAAAAAACAACAACAACAAAAAAAAAAAGTTGAGTGCTAGATATGCCAAAGGAAACTGGTATATAACAAATCTACACCTAGCTAGTATCAGCTCAGCCATCTTGTAAAGTATTAATATTTCTAGCTATCATGGTGAATGTAACTACGACCTTCTTGCTAAAGTGTCTAACTGTCACATCATTTTAGACGCATCAGCTAAAAACTGATGTTTCAAAAAGTGTCCTCTTGTCTCTCATCCCCCCTCCAAGCTTCAGTTAATCCTAAATATTTCTCAAGGAAGCTTCGATGCCCCAAAGCTGGTCTTCAGGACAGCCCTTGTAGCTGCGTACTGCAGCTCATAACAATCAATTAACTCCAAACCCAGACAAGTTCAGTGCACAGCATTTTGTTCAAGCTACTCTACTAAAACAGGGAAATGTTATTCAGAGTTTGTCATTTTAAATTAAACAACTGTATACCTTCTACCCCTACAGCAACAGAAGGGATGTTCATGTACAATTCACTAGAAAAGAGAACTTAAGTCCTTCAAAGAAAGTCGGACGACATTCCACCGTCGAACATCTCCATCCAAAAAGAAAGTGTTGTCACCAGTGCTCTCTGTCCTCATATGATGTTTCCTTAACATACTGAATGAGTAATAATATTGTGTCTCCACCCCCATATCTTCAGACTCTTTTACAAATCAAAACCATAAATTAGTTGAAAAAAGTGAAATAATGTCATTTTCACGGCGTCTGTTCGGCCTTGTGTATTTGCTGTGTGCATGGACGACAGTAACGCAGCCATCACCTTACACAGAAACACCACTGCATAACTCATTAATGTTCAGATAACATTAATATTTGGTTATCTGTGATGCAAATCAAAGATATTGCCCAGTTTTCTTTCAGAGTAATTTGGTCGCAGATGCCTGGCTTTGGTTTGGTTATAAGGCATTTGGGGCAGAGCTGTTTTGCTGGCTGTGAGGTGTTGAGGCAGCTGTGCGTTCAGCTGCACGCCATACTTCTTGACTTGCTTTCAACAACATCCAACTGACCTGCACTCTCTTATACAGTGGTACTGGCAAACTCTGCTTGTATGATCAGTTTATTTTTAGAAATTCTGAATTTTTTCCCATACTAATCCAGAACTGGAAATGACTTAAATCAAACTCCATAGTTTTCCGTACTGCGCAGGGAGCCTGAACTTCTTATTTTAAGATGCTATAAACATTAAATCTTCACAGCTGAAATGCTTGGAGCTACAGTTTCCAGTGTAGTCTAATAGATATTCCACTATTCCATCCATTGCTGGCTTTAACTGGACAGGCAAACACTCTACTCAAAAGTCAGTCTGCCACCAGTGACAGTCAGTATGCCAGCTCGTGATCTCTGTCTCACACAGACATTTGGAGACACATACATATGCCAAGAAAACAAACCACAGCCAAGAAAAAGCAGCGCCTGTGTTCCATAGTTTAAACAGAGAAGCTCAAAACTCAGCTGTAACATACAGTAACACATGTTTAAGATTTGAGGTACCTGAGGGCATCATAACCAGTTCTTTGTTTCTGGCTGCACTGCATGAAGTATTTACAGCTCACTGTTCGAGCTTAAACTTTCATCCTTACCCTCTTTTGGTTTCTCCTCAACTGGAGAAGGCTGCTCAGGCAGGTCCTCCTTCTCCTCTCCCTCCAGTCCTTCACCAGGTAGCTTCTTCTCCTCCTCTGGCTGAGGGGCTTCATGACCAGAGGTCACAGAAGCACCAGCCACAATTTCTGACACCAGACGGACGTCTTCCTCTTCAGAGTCTGGGTCATGGTAAGACTGGAGACATAAACAAGAAGTTATGGTTGAGAAACAGATGAAAGAGGGGAAACTGCATTGCATATTATAACAGGCTGAATACAGTTGACCAAGACAAATGCTTCAGATGGCTGTGTTACAGAAAATTAGTGATATATAGATTTCTTTTAAACTTAACAGTGATTTCTCTCAAATGTCTTGCAATGCTGTTGTCTGCTCACATCTTCTTAAATGCACTGAAGAGGTGCAACAGAGCAGAAACATTTTCACTGCTCCGTGCCAATTTGGGTTTAAAACATTGTCATTTTCCTGATGCAATAAAGACGACAATTTGGAGGAGGCTTCTGGAAAACAGAAATCACAGTTACAGTTTTTTTGAGCCAGCACCTGGACAAGATAGATCTGTTTTTCTCACTGATAAACTGCAGTTTAACAGTGCCAAGTTACGATGACGATCAAGCACTTCCCCCTTTTTCTAAGGTGAACTACATTCAAAATATATTTGAGGTAATAGCTTGGTCATCATCTCATGTAGGCAAATGATAACACAGACTAAGGCTGTAAATTATGTTAGTTTCAACCCATAGAAGACACTAGGTAGCAGATAACCCATGCATTTATACCATCAGGCGTCTGCTTCCCATCATGTCTACATTTCCAACATAACTAATGTATTTTAACCTCAGGACTTGATGTGTTGACTTGAAAACAAATAGCAACTAGCTCATGACGTACCTTTAGCTCTGGTCCTTCGTTCCCGTGTTGCTCCTCGTCTGAAAAGTATTAATATGGCAGGAGTTAACACAGAGTAAACTTGAGATGGACAAAGCTGTTTGCTAAATATAAACAGCTGCCTGCAACAGTTGAAGAAACGCAGACACATATTAACCACCAGTTATATATCACACTCACCAGCTGTCGTTCCTTTGACGAAGACTATCAGCAGAATGGTCACTAAATAAAACGTCCTTGCCGTCTTTAAACACCTTTTAAACCCCATTGTTGTTGATGTTGACAAGCTAACAGTCTGCTAGCTGTAGCTGCTGCTATTTCTATCGCCACACATCCAGTTCCTGTTGAGTCACCCTGTTTGTAGCATAAATAAACTCACACACACCCAGCGGAACTAAAGTGTGTCGTCTCTGGGTGACAACTTGGTTAATTCTGGCTGCTGTAGCTGTCAAACAAGCTAACGAATGCCAATGCAAAGCGACGCTAGCAGCGTAGTAACAGTCTGAATGACGTTTAACGGTAGCTAGCTAACAAGCTAATGTTACTTAGTCACACAAAAAGACAAACCAAACAGCGTAAAATTTGCAAAAGACGTCAATCCTCGGCTGAATAATATGGTAGCCGAGTAGCTCTTCGTACTTCAAAAACATCCGAGTTTAACAGCGACACGCAACAGCTGTATCCTTTGATTTATATTAGCCAGACACTACTTAGCTGCCCATGTTAAGCCCCTACTATTGATCGACACTTCCTATTCTCGCTATTCGACCAATCACAGCGCGCCTAGTTTGACAGTAGCCAATGAGCAGGCGCCAAAGACGTGTCAGCGAATCAGCTGCGTACACAGTTATGTTTCTAGTTGATGGGTTTGTCCACGACATCAGAACACGTTATGAGGGAAATGATCATGCAGGAGGCTGCTGTGCACCACAGCCACGGTGAATACGAAATTTACAGCTATAAATAAATATATAAATATATAAACAAATAAAATTATACGGTAAATTAAATGTGCCATGCTGCTACCTTATATAACTTAATAATGATTTATTATGTCATATTTTATTTTATTATAACTTGCACTACTTTATATCCTTTATATCCTTATATTCTTATATTAACTTTCGCTTTTTGGCTCTTCGTGTTAGATTTAATTATTATTATTATTATTATTAGAATACATTGTTGGAGGGAGCGTGTGACCCATTTTTTTCAATGTTCTTATAATTTTTGTTCATTTGACAATAAAGAACTGTGAACCTTGAAATGCAAAAGAAATGCGTATTGTCAGGACAGCCAAGAATTATGCTGTTAATACTTTACCTGCACCACTGACAGTTATCTTCATGGTACTAAAACTTGGTCACTATGCAAACACTTGAAGAGTTTTGCATAAATGAAGAGCACCAGAATAGTGGGTTGTTGTTTGTTTGTTTTTTTGTGATCAAATTTGTATTATATTTTAAAGAAAGATATAGATAGGTATATGGACGTTACAAAAATAGAGCATAAAATATATATTCACATACATAGCTATACATATGCATATATACAGATACATATGAATAAACCACTGAAATAAAATAATAAAAAAAGTAAAATAAAGCAAGCATGGAGGAGGAGGTGTGATGGTGTGGGGGTGTTTTGCTGGTGACACTGTTGGGGATTTATTCAAAATTGAAGGCACACTGAACCAGCATGGCTACCACAGCATCCTGCAGCGACATGCCATCCCATCCGGTTTGCGTTTAGTTGGACGATCATTTATTTTTCAACAGGACAATGACCCCAAACACACCTCCAGGCTGTGTAAGGGCTATTTGACCAAGAAGGAGAGTGATGGAGTGCTGCGGCAGATGACCTGGCCTCCACAGTCACCGGACCTGAACCCAATGGAGATGGTTTGGGGTGAGCTGGACCGCAGAGTGAAGGCAAAGGGGCCAACAAGTGCTAAACACCTCTGGGAACTCCTTCAAGACTGTTGGAAAACCATTTCAGGTGACTACCTCTTGAAGCTCATGGAGAGAATGCCAAGAGTGTGCAAAGCAGTAATCAGAGCAAAGGGTGGCTATTTTGAAGAAACTAGAATATAAAACATGTTTTCAGTTATTTCACCTTTTTTTGTTAAGTACATAACTCCACATGTGTTCATTCATAGTTTTGATGCCTTCAGTGAGAATCTACAATGTAAATAGTCATGAAAATAAAGAAAACGCATTGAATGAGAAGGTGTGTCCAAACTTTTGGCCTGTACTGTATATATATATATATCTATATCTATATCTATATATCTATATCTATATCTATATATATATATATATATATATAAGTCATAGCAAAAGTCACAATCCCAAATATAACCCACCCACCCCTGGATCCAGAGCTCCATACCGCAGTCACATATTACACCTGAACCCCACAGAGGATAGTTCAAAGTGAATGCCAAACCTCTATTGCTGACTCTTTTGCTCCGTGGACTCTAGCTGTCGACAACTCCAAATAAACAACATCCAAATATGTTAAAACCCATGCTCGAAAAGAGAGTGAATGTGGAGGATTCCAACGTGTGGCAACTAGCTGTTTTGCAGCCATAAGTCCAGCCAACAGTGCTCTTCTCTTGTCCAGTTTCAAACCCAGCCTTGACAAATCATTCAGAAAGAGTGTAGCAGGCGAACAGGGCAATCTGATCTTAAACAACTTAGAGAGATTAAAGGCAACCATCTTCCAAAACTCAGCCACTGGGGTACACTCCCAAAACATGTGAAAATAACTGCCAATCACTTTGGAAGAGCAGAGAGTACACATAGGATCATTAACAGTGGGTTGTTGTTATACCATCAGGCTTGGAGCGTGTGCTCTGTCAAATGTAAAGATACTTATTTAAAACATGTTATTATTATTATTTTTTTTTTTACAGAAAATGTCTTCAGCACCGATTTTATGTTTCAGTGTAGTTATGTGGTGTCCTGGGGCTTCTGTTTTGCCTTTGTCTGATGTGAGTTCTCCGAAGCAAATCCCTCTGAACTTTGTTAATAAAATCTTAAATTGTGATACTACTGTTACCATATTAATACAAGCTGTAAGACGGCTTTATCAAGTGGCAACCAGTACATAGCATGGGTGGATTATGAGACAACAGGCTCCCCCTGAGTACAGACATGTGAAAGCCCCCAGCACGAGCAGTATGGAGATATTTTGTGGTTTCAATGATGTGTTTTTGGACGTTTGAATCTGGGGCGCCGTCAGCCTCCATTAGGTGGAGTTGTGTTGCTACCTCCTCTCCCCTTGGATCTCTGCAAGTGATGTGAGGACTCTAAAACTTCACCTGAGCCTCCCTCGGCATATGGGTGAGTAGATAATGGCTGAATTTTCAGTTTTGGGTGCACTATCCCTTTAAAGAGGAAAGTGGCTGAAAATGTCTACAAATGCTAAAGAGTTCCTAACTCCCTGAGCAGAGGATGAGATTAGCTGCCATATAACAGGGATGATAAATGATTGCTGTTGCCATTGATATCATTCTTTTATGTCTCCTCCTGGTAGGTACATGTTAATCATGTTAATCCAAGTGACATTTTGCAGGTGAAGGTCAGGGAGGGACTCTTGACTCTTTGGGCCTGTGAGTCTGTGCCTGGTAGGCTCATCCAGTAATCCATCCATAATACATGGGTTTGTGTAATGACAGCGTATATCCCCCTCCACAATAACTGTTCCTGCAGCACCTGCAGCACCTGTAACTCTTCATACTAACATAAATAACTATAGACGTGATAGCTGTGACTTGAACTCAAGACTGAAAAAAATATCTGTTATACAAAGCTAACAAAGGTACTGAAATGTGTGCGAGTAGAGCTACTAGTTTACTTACAGAACTGTTACTTGATAGAATACAAAAACAATCTATTAGTTGCATCAGATTAAGAATGAAAGACCTGGATCACATGACTCTATTTTTTAAAGCATTGCTTGACCTTTCTGAATCATCTCTTATATTATTCTGTTACCTAACAGTTTGAGCAGCTTCAGAATATTAGCTTCCCATTTAAATCTAAAAGAAGTGTGCGACCAGTCCTGGATATGACTGCAGTCAGGATCGACTCCACCACAGGGTGAGGTGACTATGCTCTGCTACATTTGGCGTCTGTCTATGACCCATAATAAGCCAGTGCACTCTGGCTCAGGCCCTGGCTCATAAGCCCCACTAAAACCATTAGCACTCTGACCATTTGACTGACTGGGACCATTAATCCTCGGGGGAAATTAGTTGAATGTGAAACTGTGCCTGGTCTGGGCTGTCAGCTAACTGATGGAGAGAGGGAACTTGCTGTGAGGAGGTCTGCATATTTGACACTGAACAATATTCATATGACACTCAGAAATAAGACCAAAAAAAAAGTGATTATTCCCATGTGCGCATTAAGTTATTTGCATACATAAGCACTCATACAAGCAGGTAATTAATAACTGCATGTTTATTTATTTACAGGCTGCTTTAGTGGTCATTTCAAAGGCAGTAAGAAGACAAAGACATCATTAACTTGGGGAAAAATAAAACATTCACAGTAAACACGATAATACAAGGCAGGGAGTGACTCAGATAAAAAATATTTTAAACAGTGACACATTGTTTGTAGTCTGCAGCTTTCCACAAGAGAAATATCCGGCATGTTTGACTTTGTGCTGCAGATACGATCCTCCTCAGGCTGTCCAAACTGCGAGAAACTGCACAGAATCAGATCAGACCTTTGGTGAAAGCCAAGAGAAGCACAGCTACGTGCCAGAGACATAAAATGGAGATTTTCTATTCTTGGATTAATACAACTTTCGCCAGTGTAATATATCAAACTGATATCCAGACTGTGGAGAGCACGGAGCCAAATATCCAAACAACAAAAGCCAAAAAGTATCAGTGTCCAGAAACTTTTGGAACCCATCATGTGAGAGTGTGTCACTGACAAAAGGCCATTTATACAGTCAGCATTTTATTTCTTCAAAGTTATTAAGAGTCTGACAAATCTTTAAAATGATCAAGTCTTTGGTACAAAACTTTTAAGGCAATTCATGAATTCTGTGCAAGCTATCACACAGGCCACTGTATCTGTCTATGTATATATACAAAAATATGTTTGTTCACAACTGTGCACTGGTCAGAAGCAGTTTTTGAGGATGGATCACACATTAACACACTCAAACATCAAAGGTTTAAAAAGTTAGAATGTACAGCAATGTTAATGTACCATGGAAACAGTGATGTCATCATTGCGTGTCCTGGTTAGCCGTCAGTGACATTATTATGATCGGTTTAGGGGTCACTGTTGAGGTAAAAGGGGCCCCTCACATATAGTTTACAGTACAGTAGTACTTCATCAGCTCTCTCGAGTCCTCATCCAGCCTTAAAGGAGCAGTGTGTAAGATTTAGGGAGATTTAGTGACATCTAGTGGTGAGGATTGCAAATTGCAACCTGCTAAAACTTCTCCTGGTTAGAATTCCTCCACAATTCACTGTTCAGGTTTTTTTTACTGGGAGCCGAATTATCCGCAGAGATCTCTTCCTCTCAAAAACAATCAGATCAGGTGGTTTAAACCCGTTCAACACTAAATAAAGCAGTTTCCTGTTAAAAATCAGTGTTTCTTCCGAATGGTTCGGCACCTCGCAGAAGTGGCTTGCCCAGTGCCTGCTGTTTCTCTCACAATGTGTGCTCAACTTATTCCTGATCCACATATTTAGGAGGTTTTACAGTGAGCCGCATTATTCACAGAGGTCTCCTCCTCCATAAAACAAAACAGATACGATAATTTAAACCGGTAAAAACAAAGTAGTTTCATGTTCCACATGGCATGTGGAACTCTGGCATGTCAGAGACGGGCCATTAACCTAGCACAGGGGTCAGCGACCTTTACTACCACAGGAGTCCTTTTTGGTCCAGACAAATTGATTAAATCTGTCTGGAGCCACAAAATATATTTGAGCCTTATAATAAAGGTAACACCACCTCTTTAAGTCTAAATTAGCTCATCCACATTACTACTAGGTCTTATCATTAATATGTTTTACCATTAGGTGGCTACTCTGCAGTAAGGTATTCATGAATATATGGTACCTTGCAGTGAAAGTAAACACATCTGTTTATGCACTATTAAATTCAATATATTCCCCCAAGAAGTTCTTATTCTGGATTTGGAATTTCAGACTCAAGACGAGCCACCACTCTTGATGTTCGGCACCAGGCCACAGACATAACTATGACCCACATTTGAATGGATTTAAATGTGTTGTAGGCCTGTGGGTTACACACTTTTACAGTTGGATAATGTAAGAATCACTTCAGGCCTACAATGATGATAAATAAAAATTAAATAATCAAAAACAGTGATTCATTTCCTATGAAGCCTAATTTTTGGTCAAAGCCATGGGGAGCCATTAGAGAGGGCCTCAAGAGCTGAATGCGTCTCCAGAGCTGCAGGTTGCCTACCGCTAGCCTAACATCTGCGAATGTGCTCACCTTTTTTCTCCGATAACTTAAGATCAAGATGTTCAAGAGGTCTTTACTGGGAGCCAAATTATCCACAGAGGTCTCTTCTTCTCAAAAACAATCGGACGAGTAATTAAAACCAGTAAAATGCTGAATAAAGCAGCTTTACCTTCACCGTTTGTCCTACACAGTTCAGGACCTTCTAACTATGGTGGCCAACGCGGAAGGCCCTGTCTAGACCACAGTTTGGCTTGTCCATTCTGGGCTACTGTAGAAACATTGCGGTGCAACTTAGTGATCTCCACTTACAAGGACCTGCTCCCAGTGTAGATATAAAGGGCTCATTCAAAGGTAACGGAAACACAAAGCTTCTCATTTTCAGGTGATTACACACTAAAGAAAACATAATTATTATATCATATTCCATTTCAGCCAATATATTCCCCTGAGTCTGACACACTGGACCTTTAACACTCATTAACAACAACCTTCATCCCCTTCTAGTTACAGTGAAGAGCTTTGGTGTGTCCACATGCACTATTGTGACCATACCTTTAAGGGCTTTTAATACAAATATAAATAAATAAAAGCCAATGTTCTCAAAATTAGTAATTCAGAAAACACATGTATGTGTGTCATGTCATTGATTCATAATTCAATAGCATTTTGATATAATTTTCCCAAACTACATTATTTCAGTTCACTACTGCAGACACAACAAAGTGATTAGTGGCAATAAATCACAGTATACGACTGCAATACTTAGAGTATCACATGATAAGAAGAATCACAATGTTGTTGCTTAAGTGCTGCAACAAACTGGGTGGAATGGTATATTTCCACCACAGTACAAAAGTGGTCTGTCAGGCATCCAGACGTGAAAAGGTATTTTAAAAACCAGTGGTTTTCTTTCACCCGTACAACTGTCTGACAGGCTGGTGGTACCTGAGGCCCAAAAATCCAACATGTAGCATAAGGCAGGTGGAAAATATGTTATGATAAATCCCAGCACATTAATTTACTCTTGTTTTGTCTGTAAATCTGGTTGTTCAATTCAGCGGAGAGAAATTGCAACACAGATTTCACCAAAGTGGTCTCATAAGACTAAAAGAGACAGTTCATTTCCCTCTGACCTGTAGTGCTATCTATCAGTCTACGCTGTTCTGGTGTGAGCTGCAGAGTGTTGGAGATATCAGCCGTAGAGATGTCTGCCTTCTCTCCAGTATAATGGAACTAGATGGCACTCAGCTTGTGGCGCTCAAAGTGTCGAAAAGTACACTTGAAAAACTCAACATCAATGTCTCTTTACAGAAATCATGACCTGGTTACTCAAGATGATCCACAGACCTTGTTGTGAGCAGTTTCATGTAGGAACTATTTTCCTTCTACTGAACGACATCCATCCACCATATTACCACTTTTGCAAGATTTATACTTCTGCACTGACTCGATGCCTAACCTACGGCTTAGTTTCTGTAAGCTGAAACCATTTCCCTCAGTGGAGACAAAGCTTTTATTTACTTTTATTTCACAGATCAGAAACAATAAATTGTGAAGACAATAAAGCCTCCACTAAAATAGCATTTTAAGTCTTGTGTGTGATTTATCCTGGCTTCATATGAGCAGAGGAAATCTCTGCTAGCTGCTAGGCTAATTTATACAATGTAACATGCCATAGGCTTGTGCTAATAACGTTAGCATGTTGTATTTGTTTGGAAAACATGTTTAGTATCAGACAGTTGTTTTGTCAGTGAACCTTGTGAGCTGTAATGGAGCTGAATTTTGTAACGTTACCTTTGTTAAATGTTGCTGTTGTCCCTGGCTTCATATGAGGAGAGGAAAAGTCTGCTAGCTGCTAGGCTAATTTATACAATGTAAAATGCCATAGGCTTGTGCTAATAACGTTAGCATGTTGTATTTGTGGGGAAATACGTCCAGATAAAGACAAGTGTTTGTCTGTGAATGCTGCGAGTTATAGTGAAGCTGATTTGTGTTTGAAACTGTCTCTATTAAGCCATGTTTAATGTGTGTTTAATGTGTGTTTTGAATCAACTAAACTTTACGGCACTTCACAGAAACCCCTCCACTGACTAGTGTTTTGGAGGTGTAAGTATAAATGCTCACAGCGGTGTGGGCTACCTGCAGAGGTGACGGCGTAGTGTCTGCATAGAGCTGATACCCAAGTATACGGTTAGATCACCTAGCACCACTTAGCTAGCTTACATTACAGCTCAGCCAAGAAGGACGCCATTAATGTTTTCATCTCATACTGTTAGGAGCCTCTTGTCCATGAGTGACTGCACACTTTGTTCGTGTAGTTCAGTATTAAGAAAATAGTTCCTACATGAAACTGCTCACAACAAGGTCTGTGGATTATCTTGAGTAACCAGGTCATGATTTCTGTAAAGAGACATTGATGTTGAGTTTTTCAAATGTATTTTTTGGCGCTCTGAGCACCACAAGCTGAGTGCCATCTAGTTCCATTATACTGGAGAGAAGGCAGACATCTCTACAGCTGATATCTCCAACACTCTGCAGCTCACACCAAAACAATCTAGACTGATAATTAGCACTACAGGTGAGAGGAAACATATGCAGTTTTGATTTTGGGGCAAACTGTCGTTTAAAAAACTGCCACTGGCCTACTTGTATTTTCTGGCAGTTTTCAGGGCAACCCAAATGTGTGAAACCATGCAAACACCTGTGTTAAAAATCAACAAGTTGCTAAAAGCAGACGGTCTGTGTGCGTCCAGAACCAGCAGGAACCACAGAGACCAGGAGACGTCTCTTCTCAGTAGGACACAGTGGTGAATATTTGGACCTGTTCATTATCCAGCAGGGCCGGTGTAGGAACGAGCTTATCGCTGCACAGCTTTGATGACCCATTCTGCTGCGGGGTTCAGCTGGAAGAGGTCTTTCATGTACGTTTCCCCATCTAGACACCTCTCCTCTGAGGGAAGACAGAAGAGAAAAGAGAGACATGATGTAGTTATTCTCGTCTATGGCCTTTAGACCCACAGCAGGAAGTACATTTGTCACCATTAGGCCTGTTGGCTCTATAGCTGGGTCATCAGCACAGGCTAAAAATGTTAAACACTGTAATTAATCAGATTTTAGCAGGAGCAGGACTTACTGATGTTTCCACCAATCTCATAGAGACAGAGATCTTCTCGTTTCACTGCCACTGAACTAAGAGGACAAAGTGAGACGAAGAGTTAAGGAGACATGAAGGGAGTACAGGCTTCATAAGACTAATACTCTATATATACACGTTACCTGTCCTGGCTGAGGAAACGTGTTAATACATCAGCAGCCTGCAGCTCCTCAGTCAGCTGAACGGCCATGGACACTTTACTGAACTGTGGAGCCTGAACTCGAATAAATCCCTGTGAACTCTCCTGGTTGTAAACACAGACAGAAAGAGAAACACAGAGTCAATCACACCGCCATAAACACTTTACAACGCACTTGAGACGACAAGAATGTGGACTTGGATAAATACCTGTTCTTCTGTTTAATAAACTCCGAACACTGTTTGGTCTCAGAGCACTTAGCTGAGCATGCAGGGTCAAGTGTCGCCACAGCTGCTTCCTCAACACTGGATCATCAAGAAGAACACGACTTTCTAATGTGCTGCTTTACTCTGCTAGCTTAGCTGTCTTTATAGTAGCATGTTTGCTAAAGACAAAACATTTCTCTAGCTTGTTAGGCAACTACATGTTCCTATTTTACCTGATGTCAGATAGGCTATTAGCCAGCTAGCACTGGGCAACAATATGAGGACGGAAAGACGATTGACTCCTTCTTTGGAAAGATGTTAAATTGAACCTTACGACTAAGGCCTAGTTCACATTACACGATTTTCACCGTGGTTTTGAGGTCGCAGAGGATCTTGAGAGCCACCTTGGGTCGAAGGTGAGTCAGCAGATAGTCTGCCACAACGAGTCCTCACGTGTGAACAAGCCTACAAGCAAGTTGCCCCCTCGTCTGCGACTGGGACTGGATATCTGGCATGCTAGAAAACTGGAGACACCACTGACAAAGAGCATCAGCCAATGAGAGGCGGGATACGTCCCACGTCAGCACGCAGGAGGACAGAAGAAATGTGAGGAGGACGAGCCGCAGGGCTGCCAGGTCTGCTTATTAGCCGCGACATTGGGCTTGTTTTTTTTGTAAAGTTGCTTACAAATATTGGTAGTCGCGGGTTGTGTTTTTTGGGCCTGTTTGTAAAGTGGAGTTGCTTATTTGGGCTTGCTCTCTAAACGTCGCCTTTCTCTATATAATTCCGTTGCTCCTTTTGGGCTTGTTTCCATAACCCTAGTTGCTTGTTTCTCTCCCAAGATCTGGCAACACTGACAAGCTGGTGAGCAACAACAACAATGGCGGTGTCCACAGGATCACGAGGAGCGCGTTGTGTTTGGACCCAGGCCCTGGAGGCAGATCTGATTCAACACTGGGAAGAGCATCCATGCCTTTACGATGTGTCGTGTCCAAGTTTGGTGACGTCACCGCGTTATCTGGGGCTCTGTTGGCGAGGGCTCGGTGGAGAAATCTTGTGGTGTGCAAACACAGGTCGTAACGACTCCCACTGACAGAAACACACGTCACCAGTTATGAACACTCAAAGATTACGATGCGGTGAAATCAGGGTGAAAATCATGTAATGTGAACTAGGCTTAAGTGTCATTATTCTCCATCAATGACATTGGCATGAAACATTTGGAAGAGGCTGGATTCTGGTTACCAAACAACACAACATCAGTGTCCTGACATTGTCTTTTGGTCACCTAACACCACTTAAAGTCAACCAAACATCACTGAGTTAAGATGATGGTGGCCAGCTGAGCAGGGTGCTGGAAGTATCAGAGCTGGAGTTATTTGTTTGTTTTATTCATAGAGGTCATAGTAAACACAGAAATCATAGAAAACTGAGAAAACTGGTTTCATTTCAAGAGACCTAGCGACATCTGTGTTCATCTAACAAAAACAGGTAAAAGTCCTCCCTCCTACTCCTCAGTTTCTCAGCTGAGGAGCTCTCTTAAGGGGTAAGTGCCTCTGTGAAGAACTTTTATCTTTACCAGGATTTAGTCTTAACTTTAAGGGGAAATTCTTAGAAAACATGATAAAAAGATTTTTCTCAGAATTATGTCACTAGAGGCAACTCTTAGGTTTAGGAAGCTCTGATGTCCACAGGAAAGACATTCCTAAACATCACCACTAGATGTCACTGTTTCTCACAGACGACTGAGAGACAGCGCTCCTCAGAGTTCACACTGGAACCACCACAGGGTGATTGGTGGGTGTGAAATTGGGACCATTTAGGATTTTATATTGTCTTACTGTTTGTATTTTGCTTTAATTTAGCTATGGAAATAGTTGTTTTTAGTCATGATGTTGTTTCAATTACTGTTTTAAGTTGCTGTTAGTTTATGAGGTTGCATAATGTGATTTATTGAACAGGGATAAGGCCTGCAAATTAGCTCCAGAGGAATTTGCTAAATTTGCTATACTTCAGTGCATCCACGGGTAAATTAGTTGCCAGCTTTGCTGATCTGCTTCAGTGATGGTATTTTATTCTTTATTTTATTATTGTTATTATTATTATTGCCCCATTTTATTTACTTGAACCCCACAGTGTTTTAAATATGGGATAACCATGTGACACTGCCATGAAGTGTTCAGTCCGAGTTAAAAAAGCAAAAACATAGTGTAAATTTTAAAATAGCAGTTTCTCATAAACACATTTCTTCTTTTTGATTATCATTATTATCATTGACAAAGATTTCTACGAAAAAAGCACACTGACATAACCACAGGATTAAAAGTCGTACCTCGGGGACGGCTTTATCAGATGGTTTGTCGGTGGTAATCTTCTTCAGCAGCTTTCTGACAGCTCGCTCTTTATTTTGTTTCCGTTGACTTTCCATGTTTTGTTGTCTGACCTGTGTCATGATGAACTTGGGGATCTGGAGATAACACACACACACACACACACACAGAGGTGCACACTGTACCATCCTCCATACTTAATAGGAAAATTAATCTGGATGCTTTTGTGTTGCGTCAGGATGATTTGCTAAATAACTGTTGACATGGAAACTAACAGTTTGTTTATAGTGGTGAACTGAACACCATATGAAGCCAGAGAGCTCGTTTTGATCCTTACTGTCCAGAGAAGATTCTGGTATCTAATGAGCAGCCGGACGATGTTGGCTGTGCTGGTTGCCATGGAGAACTCCTGCTGTTCTGTAACCTTGGAGCGGAAGCCTTTGAACATGAAAATATTGGGTGCCATGACAACGGAGACATTGTTGAGAGTCATTTTATTCTTGGCCTGGTGGTCGATCACACGCTGGAAAAACTCCACCAGTGCCTGAAGGAGCAAACACAAATCAAATGTACAACAGAAACAGTCAAAGGTTTCTCTTTATTGAAGTGAAGCAGATTTCAAACTGAGCATTCACCTTCAAAGTATCCCGATTGGCCGCAGGTAACAAAAGGACCAGCAGGTTCAGAGCCTGCAACTGCTGCTTCTTAGTGGGCAGCTCTTCAAACACACACACACACACACACACACACACACAGAAATGCTTAATGCAGGTAAACGTGGCCGTAAAGCTC
The DNA here is from genome assembly GCF_011397635.1 of Epinephelus fuscoguttatus. Lineage (NCBI taxonomy): Eukaryota > Metazoa > Chordata > Actinopteri > Perciformes > Serranidae > Epinephelus > Epinephelus fuscoguttatus. Next base: position 1,729,531 of record NC_064762.1, on the reverse strand, counting down.
TCGCGATGAAGCAGAATATCTCATGAACAGATGCTATACGTACTGTTGACGGCGATAAATGCGTTGAGGTACTCCACAGTCAGCAGAGGATGTGGTAACTCCCTGATGAACAGCTTCAAAAGGCTAGCAGCATCGTGCTGCTTCAACTGTTGCCATGGGAACACCCCGTCATAGAAAGAGGACTCGAGCTCCTGACACAGTGACTGGATTTGGGACGGACACACACAAGGCAAGCTGGTTTAACTACGTTGTCAAACTCAAGGACAGGTCAGCAGCCATGACACCTGGTAACCTGTTGTAGGACAACCTTTACCCTGCTAATGCTACAGCCCCAACACGGGGTTCCTACACATTTTATATTCCCCTTAAACTCAAATTTCTAGACCTCTGGATAGATTTTTCAGACCATCGTTGACATCTGAGTACAAACAGCCAGCCCTCGGAAAACTTGCATCTACCCACAGTGGCCGTTCAGTACACTCCTCATTCATAACTCTGCTGCCTGGATCATCACCAGCACCAAATCGTCCGACCACATCGCCCCCATTCTCATCCAGCTACACAAGCTCCCTGTTCAGAACCAAACTGACTACAAAACCCTTCCTCTCACCTTCAAAAGCCCCCACAACCTAACCCCCACCTACCTCTCTGACCCTCTCCAGGAGTGCACCCCCTCCCACTCCCTGCACTCTTCCTCTGCTGCTCTCCTGAACCATCTCAACATCTCTGCCCCCGTGCTACTATACTCTTATTATTCTCCCTCAACACAGTGGGTCTCAAACGTTTTTGTCATGCCCCTTTCAGAAGCCAAAAAAGTTCATGCCCCCATTCCACATTTTTTATCAATCACTAACAATAACTGGGGAGGCAACTGATAAAAAAGCAAATATGCTGAATTTAAAGAGGCAACAGACAGCATCTTTTCCTAAATATATCATGATGAAAATAATGTGGGTTGCACAGGGTAGTGTCCACAGTAAAATCAGACTATCAGCATTTACATAGGTTACTTAGTGACTGTGCAATCTTTGCAATAAACTTCTGCCACCGGGGCGACATTTCATGGAAAAAATCTGCTTTACGGCAGGAAACGTGTCATGTATTGTGAAACTGGTCGGTCAGCCAATCAGGGACTGGAGCTGGTCCTTATGAGGAGTTGGGCATGAGATAGTTGAGTCACAAGCACAATGGCAGACGGACAAAGTTTGGAGACAAGTGAAAAACGGCCTAGCAAAAGAAAAGGAGCTCCTCTGTGTGAGGAGGCAAAGAAGAGCAAAAAGGAGAGTGATAAAAGAAGAGGAAAAACAAGAGTAAACCTCAGTCAGGCGTTCAAGAGATGGAGGAGCTCCGTGACCAAAGAGGCTTCAAAACCCATGTCCAGCTAGCTTTCTTTCTAATGGATCAGTAAGTAACACGGCTAAATGTTAGCTAGACCAGAGAGGACTGGACTGTACTGGCTGCTAGTTCATTCCTAGCTGGCCAGCATCGCAAATCGCCGCAACCAGGGAGCGGGTAGCGAGTGTTGGTCGGCTGACATCCTGGTTGCCATTCTACGGCAGCCCTCGGACAGTGATACCCCCCTCCCTTCCTTCTGTTCTCTTCTCACGGAGGCAGCTATCCACGGACATCGCCCAGCTAAGTTACGCCCAGCTAAGTGAACACTGGACTTTGTTTCCCATTCAATTTGAGCTCCGCATGGTTTCCATACGGTAGCGTTTATTCTAGAATGGGGACTGTTTACATGAGCATATTGGTATAATTCCACTGTGTCTACTGTTGTTTGTACTGGTACTGTACATATTGGTATCATTTACTGTGAGCTGTTTGTATTGGTACTGTACATATTGGTGTCATTTACTGGTATCATTTACTGTGAGCTGTTTGTACTGATACTGTACATATTGGTATCATTTACTGTGAGCTGTTTGTACTGGTACTGTACATATTGGTATCATTTACTGTGAGCTGTTTGTACTGGTACTGTACATATTGGTGTCATTCACTGTGAGCTGTTTGTACTGGTACTGTACATATTGGTATCATTTACTGTGAGCTGTTTGTACTGGTACTGTACATATTGGTATCATTCACTGTGAGCTGTTTGTACTGATACTGTACATATTGGTATCATTTACTGTGAGCTGTTTGTACTGGTACTGTACATATTGGTATCATTCACTGTGAGCTGTTTGTACTGATACTGTACATATTGGTATCATTTACTGTGAGCTGTTTGTACTGGTACTGTACATATTGGTGTCATTTACTGTGAGCTGTTTGTACTGGTACTGTACATATTGGTGTCATTTACTGTGAGCTGTTTGTACTGGTACTGTACATATTGGTATCATTTACTGTGAGCTGTTTGTACTGGTACTGTACATATTGGTATCATTTACTGTGAGCTGTTTGTACTGGTACTGTACATATTGGTGTCATTTACTGTGAGCTGTTTGTACTGGTACTGTACATATTGGTGTCATTTACTGTGAGCTGTTTGTACTGGTACTGTACATATTGGTATCATTTACTGTGAGCTGTTTGTACTGGTACTGTACATATTGGTGTCATTTACTGTGAGCTGTTTGTACTGGTACTGTACATATTGGTGTCATTTACTGTGAGCTGTTTGTACTGGTACTGTACATATTGGTGTCATTCACTGTGAGCTGTTTGTACTGGTACTGTACATATTGGTATCATTTACTGTGAGCTGTTTGTACTGGTACTGTACATATTGGTGTCATTTACTGTGAGCTGTTTGTACTGGTACTGTACATATTGGTGTCATTTACTGTGAGCTGTTTGTACTGGTACTGTACATATTGGTGTCATTTACTGTGAGCTGTTTGTACTGGTACTGTACATATTGGTGTCATTTACTGTGAGCTGTTTGTACTGGTACTGTACATATTGGTGTCATTCACTGTGAGCTGTTTGTACTGGTACTGTACATATTGGTATCATTCACTGTGAGCTGTTTGTACTGATACTGTACATATTGGTATCATTTACTGTGAGCTGTTTGTACTGGTACTGTACATATTGGTGTCATTTACTGTGAGCTGTTTGTACTGGTACTGTACATATTGGTGTCATTTACTGTGAGCTGTTTGTACTGGTACTGTACATATTGGTGTCATTTACTGTGAGCTGTTTGTACTGGTACTGTACATATTGGTATCATTTACTGTGAGCTGTTTGTACTGGTACTGTACATATTGGTATCATTTACTGTGAGCTGTTTGTACTGATACTGTACATATTGGTATCATTCACTGTGAGCTGTTTGTACTGGTACTGTACATATTGGTGTCATTTACTGTGAGCTGTTTGTACTGGTACTGTACATATTGGTGTCATTCACTGTGAGCTGTTTGTACTGGTACTGTACATATTGGTATCATTTACTGTGAGCTGTTTGTACTGGTACTGTACATATTGGTGTCATTTACTGTGAGCTGTTTGTACTGATACTGTACATATTGGTATCATTTACTGTGAGCTGTTTGTACTGGTACTGTACATATTGGTGTCATTTACTGTGAGCTGTTTGTACTGGTACTGTACATATTGGTATCATTTACTGTGAGCTGTTTGTACTGGTACTGTACATATTGGTATCATTTACTGTGAGCTGTTTGTACTGGTACTGTACATATTGGTATCATTTACTGTGAGCTGTTTGTACTGGTACTGTACATATTGGTGTCATTCACTGTGAGCTGTTTGTACTGGTACTGTACATATTGGTATCATTTACTGTGAGCTGTTTGTACTGATACTGTACATATTGGTGTCATTTACTGTGAGCTGTTTGTACTGATACTGTACATATTGGTGTCATTTACTGTGAGCTGTTTGTACTGATACTGTACATATTGGTGTCATTTACTGTGAGCTGTTTGTACTGGTACTGTACATATTGGTGTCATTTACTGTGAGCTGTTTGTACTGATACTGTACATATTGGTATCATTTACTGTGAGCTGTTTGTACTGGTACTGTACATATTGGTGTCATTCACTGTGAGCTGTTTGTACTGGTACTGTACATATTGGTGTCATTTACTGTGAGCTGTTTGTACTGGTACTGTACATATTGGTGTCATTTACTGTGAGCTGTTTGTACTGATACTGTACATATTGGTGTCATTTACTGTGAGCTGTTTGTACTGGTACTGTACATATTGGTGTCATTCACTGTGAGCTGTTTGTACTGGTACTGTACATATTGGTGTCATTTACTGTGAGCTGTTTGTACTGGTACTGTACATATTGGTGTCATTTACTGTGAGCTGTTTGTACTGATACTGTACATATTGGTATCATTCACTGTGAGCTGTTTGTACTGATACTGTACATATTGGTATCATTTACTGTGAGCTGTTTGTACTGATACTGTACATATTGGTATCATTTACTGTGAGCTGTTTGTACTGATACTGTACATATTGGTGTCATTTACTGTGAGCTGTTTGTACTGGTACTGTACATATTGGTGTCATTCACTGTGAGCTGTTTGTACTGATACTGTACATATTGGTATCATTTACTGTGAGCTGTTTGTACTGATACTGTACATATTGGTATCATTTACTGTGAGCTGTTTGTACTGATACTGTACATATTGGTATCATTTACTGTGAGCTGTTTGTACTGATACTGTACATATTGGTGTCATTTACTGTGAGCTGTTTGTACTGGTACTGTACATATTGGTATCATTTACTGTGAGCTGTTTGTACTGATACTGTACATATTGGTATCATTTACTGTGAGCTGTTTGTACTGATACTGTACATATTGGTATCATTCACTGTGAGCTGTTTGTACTGATACTGTACATATTGGTATCATTTACTGTGAGCTGTTTGTACTGGTACTGTACATATTGGTATCATTTACTGTGAGCTGTTTGTACTGATACTGTACATATTGGTATCATTTACTGTGAGCTGTTTGTACTGATACTGTACATATTGGTATCATTCACTGTGAGCTGTTTGTACTGGTACTGTACATATTGGTATCATTTACTGTGAGCTGTTTGTACTGGTACTGTACATATTGGTATCATTTACTGTGAGCTGTTTGTACTGATACTGTACATATTGGTATCATTTACTGTGAGCTGTTTGTACTGATACTGTACATATTGGTGTCATTTACTGTGAGCTGTTTGTACTGGTACTGTACATATTGGTATCATTTACTGTGAGCTGTTTGTACTGATACTGTACATATTGGTATCATTTACTGTGAGCTGTTTGTACTGATACTGTACATATTGGTATCATTCACTGTGAGCTGTTTGTACTGATACTGTACATATTGGTATCATTTACTGTGAGCTGTTTGTACTGGTACTGTACATATTGGTATCATTTACTGTGAGCTGTTTGTACTGATACTGTACATATTGGTATCATTTACTGTGAGCTGTTTGTACTGATACTGTACATATTGGTATCATTCACTGTGAGCTGTTTGTACTGGTACTGTACATATTGGTATCATTTACTGTGAGCTGTTTGTACTGGTACTGTACATATTGGTATCATTTACTGTGAGCTGTACTGGTACTGTACATATTGGTATCATTTACTGTGAGCTGTTTGTACTGATACTGTACATATTGGTGTCATTTACTGTGAGCTGTTTGTACTGGTACTGTACATATTGGTGTCATTCACTGTGAGCTGTTTGTACTGGTACTGTACATATTGGTGTCATTTACTGTGAGCTGTTTGTACTGGTACTGTACATATTGGTGTCATTTACTGTGAGCTGTTTGTACTGATACTGTACATATTGGTATCATTTACTGTGAGCTGTTTGTACTGGTACTGTACATATTGGTATCATTTACTGTGAGCTGTTTGTACTGGTACTGTACATATTGGTGTCATTTACTGTGAGCTGTTTGTACTGGTACTGTACATATTGGTGTCATTTACTGTGAGCTGTTTGTACTGGTACTGTACATATTGGTGTCATTCACTGTGAGCTGTTTGTACTGGTACTGTACATATTGGTATCATTTACTGTGAGCTGTTTGTACTGGTACTGTACATATTGGTGTCATTCACTGTGAGCTGTTTGTACTGGTACTGTACATATTGGTGTCATTTACTGTGAGCTGTTTGTACTGGTACTGTACATATTGGTGTCATTCACTGTGAGCTGTTTGTACTGGTACTGTACATATTGGTGTCATTTACTGTGAGCTGTTTGTACTGGTACTGTACATATTGGTGTCATTTACTGTGAGCTGTTTGTACTGGTACTGTACATATTGGTATCATTTACTGTGAGCTGTTTGTACTGGTACTGTACATATTGGTGTCATTTACTGTGAGCTGTTTGTACTGGTACTGTACATATTGGTGTCATTTACTGTGAGCTGTTTGTACTGGTACTGTACATATTGGTATCATTTACTGTGAGCTGTTTGTACTGATACTGTACATATTGGTGTCATTTACTGTGAGCTGTTTGTACTGGTACTGTACATATTGGTGTCATTTACTGTGAGCTGTTTGTACTGGTACTGTACATATTGGTGTCATTTACTGTGAGCTGTTTGTACTGGTACTGTACATATTGGTGTCATTTACTGTGAGCTGTTTGTACTGGTACTGTACATATTGGTGTCATTTACTGTGAGCTGTTTGTACTGGTACTGTACATATTGGTGTCATTTACTGTGAGCTGTTTGTACTGATACTGTACATATTGGTGTCATTCACTGTGAGCTGTTTGTACTGGTACTGTACATATTGGTATCATTTACTGTGAGCTGTTTGTACTGATACTGTACATATTGGTGTCATTCACTGTGAGCTGTTTGTACTGGTACTGTACATATTGGTATCATTTACTGTGAGCTGTTTGTACTGATACTGTACATATTGGTGTCATTTACTGTGAGCTGTTTGTACTGATACTGTACATATTGGTGTCATTCACTGTGAGCTGTTTGTACTGATACTGTACATATTGGTGTCATTTACTGTGAGCTGTTTGTACTGATACTGTACATATTGGTGTCATTCACTGTGAGCTGTTTGTACTGGTACTGTACATATTGGTATCATTTACTGTGAGCTGTTTGTACTGATACTGTACATATTGGTGTCATTTACTGTGAGCTGTTTGTACTGGTACTGTACATATTGGTGTCATTTACTGTGAGCTGTTTGTACTGGTACTGTACATATTGGTGTCATTCACTGTGAGCTGTTTGTACTGGTACTGTACATATTGGTGTCATTTACTGTGAGCTGTTTGTACTGGTACTGTACATATTGGTGTCATTCACTGTGAGCTGTTTGTACTGGTACTGTACATATTGGTGTCATTCACTGTGAGCTGTTTGTACTGGTACTGTACATATTGGTGTCATTTACTGTGAGCTGTTTGTACTGGTACTGTACATATTGGTGTCATTCACTGTGAGCTGTTTGTACTGGTACTGTACATATTGGTGTCATTCACTGTGAGCTGTTTGTACTGGTACTGTACATATTGGTATCATTTACTGTGAGCTGTTTGTACTGGTACTGTACATATTGGTGTCATTCACTGTGAGCTGTTTGTACTGGTACTGTACATATTGGTATCATTTACTGTGAGCTGTTTGTACTGGTACTGTACATATTGGTATCATTTACTGTGAGCTGTTTGTACTGGTACTGTGCATTCTGCTATAATTATTTGCATTAGTATTTGTTTTTTCTTCAGATAAATCTGATAATTGTTGCTCGGTCTCTTTACTCATTTATTTAGTAGAGTGTCCACACACCTTCTCATTCTACATATACATAGAGGTGTACTGGTGGCTTTGCAGCCTGCATTTTATTGATTATCTCTGATCCCCACGCTCAGTTTGGTCGTTGCCACAGTGCGACGCAACACCACTGACGCTAGGTGGCGCCAAGCTAAAAAGAAACTAATCCTGTCTGTTGCCTCTTTAAATATTTCAATGTAATAAAAGTCAACATGATGGCATCAACAAACTATTGTTTGTTTGTTTGTTTTCACTTCATGAATTATAATCATTTAACTCTGTTTCACTCCATATTGTTTCCCAATCATCCACGCCCCACCTGCAGTGGCTCTGTGCTGCCTACATATAAAATACTTCTCCACACTGCGTAGTAACCCCACTCACAGTTTTATCATTTCACAGTGTGTCTGTTCAGGTGCTGGTCATGCTGTAACAAACCTTTACTCTGGTGGCCGCTCCAGGGATCCGTAGCAGCCCTTCTGTGTCTAATCCCTCGTCCTCAATATGATTAATAATCTAGGAATCATAAAGAAAGATTTAAAGGTAAAACATGAACTGGAGAAAGTAAAGTCAACCCCACACACTAGATTCTGGGTGCACTGTGTGTAATGTGAATTGTGACATGATATGAGAAATATCCAGAAAGATCCAGCACTGATATATAATATATACTGCTGTAATATTTCTCCTCATTACAGCTGTAATGTTGAACAGTCTGTCTCTCAGGTGGACGATGTGACTAACTGGCTCACTCACTCACCCTCTGCAGTATGAATGGCACTTTGGTCCCAGGAGCTCGCCTCTGGTCCTGTTCCAATAGAGTGGCAAGAGGAACACCAAACAGACCACTTTCTGCACACACACACACACACACACACACACACACACACACACACACACACGAGCACAAATATTTAGTAAACCAGAAATATCTTAATACAGTAAACATGTATGTTTACCTGGAAAAACTTTGTGTGTGTCAGTTTTAGTCTGTGTAAATGCTGCTTGTGTTGTTTTTACTTTTCCTGTCTGTGCACGTCCGAGTGTGACATTTTTGTTTGTGAGGAAAGCACGTGTACTTTTAGGGTTCTCTCAGCTGAATATGTCTTTCTTTTTAAGTGTGTGTGTGTGTGTGTGTCTACCTTTAGTCTTAACTTTGACAGCTTTGTGCGGCTTCAGGTCTATCCCAGCAGTGTCAAACAGAGCCGTCGACTCCACCAGCACCAGTCTTCGAACCTGACACAACATTACAATCAGACAGAAACACAAACAAGACCACGATATCAAATATTTACTGATTTCTGGAACAACTCAGTAACTAACCTCTTACAGGGTCATTCGCGTCATGAAGACATCATAGAATTATAAATCATAAAATAAACAGACAGGTACCTTTTTCATGTCCAGAGGAGACAGATCTCCTATTCTGGTCTGACCTGTTTTATCTCGGAGCAGCTTGAAGTTCTGAGGAGGAAAAACAAAGAGAGCAGGAGACAGAAGGGCGTCAGTGACCCAGGAGAGGATATTAACAGTAAACACAAAGCCAAATTGGTTCCAGACTTTCATACTGAATGCTGAATGTTTGGCTGGAACTTTATTAGAAGAGGCTACTGTCCTTTTATGAACTCACAGCACAGACTCAATCCGTTACACCAGCTTTGACCACCAGGTGTCACCACAGACCAGCACTCACACTGCTCACACAACCTGTCACGTCATTCTGCAGCTCAATGCAAGTCTAACTGTGCATGTACAACATTCTAATGTATGCTGCTGGATTTCACGCTTCATTCTTCACTCTGTATCCTGTTTTTATTGCATCAAAAGGCAAAATCGTTGACATGACAACACAATAAAAAACATAATGTAAAACGTGCAGCCATAAAGTAGATACTTCTTAAGTTTTAAAACTCCATGCCGGCTCATATTCAGCTATTGTCTGATTGTGTTACATTCAGGGACAACACAGATAAACATTCTGTCACATCTAAAAAGTTCCTTAAAGGGACAGTTCACTCCAAAATCAGAGGAACATATTGGCAACAACATCATGAGAAATATGAGGAAATATAGGTTTAAGAAGATAATCAAAATGCACTGTATTATTGCAGCCCACCCTGTAGACAGCGCAGTATATTGTCAAATATATAAAGGCTTGAAAAGTGGCCAACAAACAACTAAAGAAGATCTCCTGGTGTAACTAACAGGCCTACCCAGTTTATTTGGTCATAGCTCAAACATCTCTGTGTGTGAATGTCTGCAGTCTACATGTTTTACAGAAATCTATTTTGTTCACTCACAAAATAACCCTACATATGAGATTTATATCCTATTATCTGCAGGGACGGCTGTCTATCAGCGGCCTGCAGTCTCTGCTGTTGCAGACTTTGACAGTGAACTCATCACAGTTCGTACCACTCAAGTCTGTGAGGGCTCAGTCCGCAAGTCCAGAGGGTGGACATTTGGATTCAGCCATTTTAACTCTGACCTGTAGTGCAGTTATCAGTTCAGATTGTTCTGGTGTGAGCTGCAGAGTGTTGGAGATATCAGCTGTACAGATGTCAGCCTTCTCTCCAGTATAATGGAACTAGATGTCACTCAGCTTGTGGTGCTCAAAGCGCCAAAAAATACATTTAAAAACTCAACATCAATGTCTCTTTATAGAAATCATGACCTGGTTACTCAAGATGATCCACAGACCTTGTTGTGAGCAGTTTCATGTAGGAACTATTTTCCTTCTACCAAATTACCCCCACAAACCGTATCAGCGAGCAGGAGGAAGCGTGCATCTGCTACCTGAGCTAGCTAATGGTACAGCTTAGCTGATGAGGACGCCACTAATGTTTACATCTCACTCTGTCACGAGCACGAGCCTCTGAGTTCAAGTTCCCTCTGCCTCGTGGATAGGGACGGGAATTGACCTATGGCTAAGCCCCGCCCTCAAACGCGATGAGCCAATCACAGTGCGTATAGCCATTCCCATACACTGGGACATTCTCTGCCTGGACGTCCATTGAAATGCATTACAGAAAGTCAGTTTGTTGGGTTTTATGAGCTTTTTCTGAGATTTGAAGTTTAAAAATGGTCAAACGGTGTGCATGGGGTACATGCAACTCTGACACAAGGTATCCTGAGAGGCTGGGCGACCAGGTGTATTTTTACACTTTAAACCACATCTCAAGCGAGAAAAGTGTCTCCTTTGGATAAAGTTGTGTGGTAACGTTAGACCACAACATCAACTCAACGTGAATAAGATTAACAATGATGTCTACATCTGTTCTAAGGTAAGTCAACATTGTGTTTGAGGCAACATATTGTCACTTTGCTGGAAAGAAATATAAAGTTATCTTTAACATCTCTAGCTAACGTTAGCTAAAGTTAGCCTAACGTTAGCTCCTAGCTGCGTTGTTCATCATGTCACCTTGTTTGCTGGGAGTTCATTAGCCTATTTTGTTCTAGTTTTGTACTTTGGTGATGGTACATCATTGTTAGCTGTTGTCCAAAGGGCTCTAGTTAACGTTAACTTCTGGAGCTTAGCTTCATTAACTTATCTGTAATGGCAGAGATAACAAAGGTTGGCAAACGTTATGCTGAATGATTCAGTGTAAATACTGTAGCACCAAACTAACGGAGAGACACTCTTGGTAAAGATGGTAAAAAGGCCGTTATCCTTTTCTCATATTCTGAGCCAAAAACCTTAACTTCAGTGGCACTTTAACTTGTTGTCTTTGATGGTGACGGCAACCAGATGCGGTTCACAAGCGTACACTGTGACCTGTAAATTTTGGCTTGTAATTTAAGCTTTTCATCGACCTTCTCAACAATAAAATGATGAATATATCCCTCCAATGCGTAGTTTAGGCCCTTTTGGTTACTTCTCAATGACATCTGATCGTTATGTCCCCAAAAATCATCAGTTGCCTCCTGTGAAATGCCGTGTACTGTGACACCTGCCATAGCGCCGGGCACTGAATGTTGATAGTTTGTCCGAGTGAGTGGAGGGGGCGTGGCTTAGCCATAGGTCAATTGATAAGATCATACTGATACCAGTGCCATTACTGATTTTGCTTAGCAGCCTTATAGATTCCTGATTAATTATCTGTGTGGACAAAGAGCATGCTTACGCAGGTTTTCATCCACGCATCTGTTTTATTATCTGAGTCTGAACACAGTGTAGAAACAGAGCAGGAAAAAAGGCACGCGTGTCACTCAGGTGTGCAAAGGCTTCAATGTTCAACTGTTTTCTTGAAGGAAAAAAAAGTGCTTAGTCTGCCTGCATGATGCTAATGTTAGATATTTACCCCCAGTTCTCACCTGGAACTGTTTTTTTATTCCCATCCCTAGCAGTGGATTATCTTGAGTAACCAGGTCATGATTTCTGTAAAGAGACACTGCTGTTGAGTTTTTCAAATGTATTTTTTGGTACTTTGAGCACCACAAGCTGAGTGCCATCTAGTTCCATTATGGAGAGAAGACAGACATCTCTACAGCTGATATCTCCAACACTCTGCAGCTCACACCAGAACAATCTGAACTGATGAGCAGCACATGAGATTTGGGGGTGAACTGTCACTTTAAATATCTGTTGTCAGATCTCCGTGTCTGCTATCTCTCGGGTAATAATTGACCCAATGATTAATAAGTTATCGACACAAGTGCTGATATAACCCTGCACTAAAGAATGCTAACTCAGAGTAGCATTGCATAAGGTGCATGCCAGTCTAGTTTAAATCAGTGCACAGTTTATTAACTGGAGCTACAAGGAAGCTGAGGAAGTGAATGTGCACACAGCCTTTGTATTCAGTGTGTGTGTGTGTGTGTGTGTGTGTGTGCAGGTATGTGAGTTACCGGTAGTTTGTCATCAGGTGAGTTGGTGCTTGTGGTGACCTTTAACTTCTGGTGGTTGTCCCTGTAGGTGAGCGCCTGCTCTGAAAAGGCCACTTCCACATTCAGTTCTGTCTCTGTTTCTGTTGAGATATACACAGAAGAAATAAAAGATACGAACACACAAGTGGTGAAGTAAAAATGTGTTTATGTAGGTTGAGTACAGTTTCATATACACAGAAAATGAGAATTGAATATGTATTTCTGGAGATAGTGTCACAGTACTGCAGCAGAAAGAGGAAGAAAGAGAGGCCTGCTGCCTCTTCTCTACCTGTTACTTCTCTGTTGGTGAATAAATAAATGTTTTGGCTTCACCTGGCTCTGCCACCAATTTAACAGTGATGTACATTATAGAAAAGTTTACACTAAATCAGCAAATGCTGTTGTGATGTATTGTTATCTGTTGAATTACATGACATTGTTTAATCTTTTCTGTTATTTCCAAGATGTGTTGCTATGTGGGCCTCAGTTTGTCATTCTCCACAGTGACTCACTCTGTACGTGTGTGTGTGTGTGTGTGTGTGTGTGTGTGTGTGTGTGTGTGTGTGTGTGTGTGTCTGCAGGAGTTTGTTGCACACACCAGCTGAAGTGACATCTTTTTGTCCGTTCTCACTTCCCCCTTTGAGTTTACTCGGCTCTTCATCCTGCGACACACAGAGACACAAAGTTAACAGCACACAGTGTAATGTTCAACCGGTCACAAATTCACACACAGCTCCCCCTCCCCGTTACACTGTTCATGTTACATATTATCTTGTCTGTTAATTAGTGGACAAACTGTGTGTCTACGTGCAACAGTTTATCCTGCTGACCGCAGTCGTTTGGAGGAGGAGGAGTACTTCTATTTCTACCATAAACAATGCAAATGTTTTCCATAAACCAAATATGAACTGACGTGATGGAGTGGGATTTTGTGGTGTAAAAAACTGCTTGGCATTTGGTTACTGATTACCACCAGACAGGAGAAGTGACAACAAACGCAAATTTAGCAAATACCACTTCCTTTGTGGTGAGATAAAAAAAAGGAAATGTCTCTATCCTGTGGTGGGATGTTAAATTCATGCTATCAAAGAGGAAAGAGATCATGAAGATACACAATATCAGGTGATGCATCATAGTTTCAGCGCTGACTGTGACAGAGCTAAATTAACACTGAAAAGAATATAATAATCAGAGTCACATGAGAAGATCAATACCACTCACATGTCTATCAATTTAATACGAGACTACAACTGACAGCTGGTTAGCTTAGCTTAGCTTAGCTTAGCTTAGCATATAGATGAAGCTAAGCAGGGGGAAGCCTGGCTCTGCTTAGTTACAGAAATCGTCCGGCCAAGCAGCAGCCTCTAAAAGAAGCTCCAAAAACTGCAGTTCCTCAAATGGCCACTTGAGGCTGACTCCAAGAGCAACTCGATCCCCATTGACCCCATGTTGAGATACCAAACTGCAGCAGAAAGACCAAAGGTGGGGGCCGTCCATTGACAGGTTGCTACCACAGCAAATATTGGTAGGTAACATAACTATGGTGTAACCCCACATTGAAAGAGTATAGTTGCAGCTGTAGCCTTATTTCAGGGAATGAAAATTAATTACAACATTTTTGTTGCCCAGAGAGGTCTTGTTCAGCTTTTGTGTACCTTAGAGGATCAAACCCTCTAATGGGTCGTTCACATGCCGCTTCATTTGCACCCTCAAATTCAGTGTTTTCAATCCCCAAGGGGCTACTTTTCAGGGCACAACAGCTGCGTCTGAGATTAACTGCGTTCAACTTTTGGAATGAAGCTGCGTGCACTGAATGTCATGATGAGGACCGTCCAATCACAGCCGACAGATATCTTTCCCTTCTTCTGTAAATATCAGTCGTGATGAATATGGAAAGGTGGATCATGTCAGTGCAGGGCTGCCCAGTGCTTTACATCTGTCCCACGGACGATAGGTCACACTTACAAACAGCTCCTGGAAGAAGGGCTGCAACTAATGATTATTTTCATTGTCCACTAATTATTTCTTCGATTAGTCGACTAATCATTTTATCGAAAAATGTGAATTGAAAAATGTCGGTCTGTCTCTCCCAAACCCCAGAATGATGTCATCTAATGTCTTGTTTCGTACTCACGCCAAAGGGTTTTAGTTCACCGTCATGGGAGAGTGTGTAAAGCTGCCAATATCTGAACATAAGAAGCTGCAGTAAGAGTATTTTGGGTACTTTTATAGTACTTGTCTATGGAAAAAGACTCAAACCGATTAGTCGACTACTAAAATAGTCACTGGTTATTTTAATCTCATCAGCTCTGCACTCAGGATTGCAGGTTAACAGGCTATACGCAGTTAAAGATGCGGCGTGTGTACGGCCACTAAAAGTCAGATATGCAGTTTTTTCTGCTGACTTCATTTTGTTTGAATGGTTTTAACTCTCTTTTGCGAGCAAATATTCACATTAGCCTTTGTGTTATCACAGTGTGGAACTTTGTTTGTATGGAGCGTCTACCGTGATGAACACAGTAAGTCAGAATCAGTGCAGGGCTCGTTGCTGGAGAGTTTAATAACCCACTTCCATTCCTCACTGGTTGGTTTGGGATGGCACTTAATGTTGGGGACACTCCGTATGAATGCAGAGACAGAGTGGAAGTGGACAGGGAGAGGATATAGGGAGTGGTTTGGGAGAGGCCCTCTGGGTCCAGTGCGTAACCCCTGTGAAACCACAACTTGTAGTTTATACACTTCACATTTTTCATACAGATTGAACAAACGTGGTTTAACACAGCCAGGCTAGCTGCTTCCCCCGGTTTCCTGTCTTTATCCTATGCTAAGCTAACAGGCTAGCAGCTAGCGCTAGGTTCATATTTAGCACAAGCAGTATCAATCTTCTCAGCGAGAAAGCGATTAAGCACATTTTCCAAAATGTAGAACTATTTCTTTGATGAGGTCTTTACTTTGGAGCTGCTCAGATTAAAATGTTTGATGAATGAATTTTAGTCGGCGTCACAGTCACAGCTGAACACCTGTAAATGTAGTTTATCCACTCAGATCCACTTTTAGTGTTGATACTGTGTAATTAGTTTGTGTTTGTTTGTGTGTGCATGTCTGAACCTTTTCAGGGGGTCTGAATATATCCCGAACATCAGGAACGTGTTGCCTGTTGCGTCGCCGCAGCAACGTCTGCTGTAGTGATGCCACGCGTCTTTCTACCGCTGCCGCCTGAGATCTGGTCAGCGTGGACAGGAACACAGCGCTGTCTTCTTCCTGTCAATCAATCAATCAATCAATCAGCCATTAGTCAGTGAGTATCATATCTCTGCAGTATATTATTCAACCTATCTGTCTAATGCCTCCTTCAGTCAGTCTCCAAACATAGCACGAGTAAACAGTAGAAGTTTATGCTCACTGTGAGATGTGGACTGCAAATATGAAGCTGATAAACTGTGACTAACTATTTAGATAAGAGTTAGATTGACACCTGATCCTGGTCAGCTGCTAGTGAATCATCAAACAGCCGTGCTAGTCCCGCCTCTGTGAGCCACGCCTCCTCCTGCTCACCCTCTGAAAGAGAAAATAAGAGGTAGATTTAATATCTATTGATTCATTCCTGACATGGTACATCACTGTCACACCTCTGTGACTCAAAGTACAGAAGAGGAGGATATCAGTTTGAAAAATGAGGACAGAAGTCTCCATTTATCTTCATGAGGCGCTCCTACAGGTGCAGGAAAGGGAAAGGTGTGACCACAGACAGAGCTGGAAACACACACATACATCAGGAAGTGTGTGTTTGCTTCAGAGAACAATAGTTTTCATAAACAGGCTAAATAAGACTCATAAATACACACACGAGTTACATACCTCACGTGCAGGGCAGCACAGAGCTCGTCTGCACAAGTCTGAGCCAGCAGAGTGATTCTGATAAAGAGCGAGTATTTACATTTCATAACTGTCTCTCCAGATCAGGGGTCACGACCTGTCTGAGACTGAGAGCTACTGAAGCTGAAGGGTAGAGAGGAATATGGAGGGCTAATTATTTCATGTCATCTTTCTGAACAGTATAAAGTTGCTTGCTTTACTTTTAAGTAATTAAAAGTTTTAATTAAATGTTTAAAGCAGCTCGACGTACTCCGGACATAAATGCAAATAACTTTGGTCTTATCCAGAGAACCATCTGGCAAAGCTTTGAAGCTGAACTTGCCGTTGAAAGACGCCTTTCTTTCTCCATTTCAGTTCACGGAGGTTTGTTTCTGCTTTCCATCCATAACGTTACTGCTGCATTGCTTCCCGATTTCCCAAAGGGATGTGCCGAGGGTCATAATTACAGAAGGTACAAGTGTTAATCATGCGTCAAGAAATTGTGAAATGGTGCGGTCCTGTAGTGTAAGCATGTGAGGCGGACTGCTGTCTGATTAACTAAGTTCTTATGCCTCACCAAACATCAGGGGCTCCTACAATAAAGGCCAGAGTACAGAGAAAACAAGACAATAAAGGGAAGCAGCAGGTATGACATGCAGAGCTGAAGGTCAGAAGTGAGGCAGAGTCATTTTTAGCAAACAAAACCTGCTGTTTCGGGCTCAGTTTGAAAGCTTCAGTGAAGACACAGGTATCACATTAAACTAAAGGACCTCAGGCATCCGTTGGCACCAACCATGTTATGCTATCGTGTTGGAAAGGGGCCCAAATAAGGGGGTGATCACACAGAAATGAGACGCTAGAGACGCAGACGCTTCAAAGACGCTTGAAACGCTGGAAGCACTTATTCAATGCACGCTAGCTACTGGCGTCTGATGCTCAAAAAAGTTGAAAATATTGTAACTTTTCAGCGTCTA
Organism: Epinephelus fuscoguttatus; assembly: GCF_011397635.1. Lineage (NCBI taxonomy): Eukaryota > Metazoa > Chordata > Actinopteri > Perciformes > Serranidae > Epinephelus > Epinephelus fuscoguttatus. Next base: position 1,712,045 of record NC_064762.1, on the reverse strand, counting down.
CGTGCGTCTAGAAACACACGTCTAAAAAGAAGTGTCTACAAAAACGCTGTTTGAAAAGACGCTTGAATGCAGGTCAGACGCGCCGTATCATAGGAAAACAATTGTTTGACTGGCGTCGTGCTTCTAGCGTTTCATCTCTGTGTGATAAAGTGACACTACATTTTGGTGAGGGGAAAAAGGAATGTTGCCTTTTTTTAAAAGTGGTGTTTTCAAATATTTCTGCACACTGAGGTCCCTGAACAGTCTTTGAACCACATAAATTGGGTATAAGTGGAAAACTAAGAGTTGACAGCCCTATACTCTACACTACTTCAGTTCTGTGCACAATTTGACCAATATTTGACCTCCTGAGACCCCAACTTTTGTTTGGTATGCATTTTTAATTTCTCAAAGCTATTTGGGATCAGTAGAACCTGATAAGTGTAGAAAACTAAACACACAACGATAAAAAGTCCTCAAACGAGACGATAATAAAGTCCCAATGCCTTTGAATGAGTCAAAGACATTGGTCAAATGTCAAACATTATTAATCATAAATAAAAATAAACCATAAAATGTGATCAGGTTTTGTCCACTTTTGTGTCAGGATCGGCTGCAGACTGACTTGGCAGAGATGGCTGCCATCTTGTTTTACATTAATTAGTGTATTGTTCTCTTACTACCACTAGATGGCACAAAAAGTGTCCACGAACGAGGACAACAGGTCTGAGTTAAGTAGAATGAAGTATCAGGTCCAGTAAAACCAAAGTGTGATGTGTTCGCATGAGGCCTGCCACTACATCGTCTCTTCTATATGTAGAACACTTTAAATCAAGAATAAAAACACACATGATGAAATGAGTGTCTGTGTTCACTAGGAGATGAAAGAAAAGGGGAGATTTATATCTCTTTCAGGACGATCCATGGACACAGTGTATCCTACCCTCAGGAATTTTCGGCTGCTCCTCCTCTTGCACTTCCCCTTCTCCTCCACCCTCTCCCCTCCCTGCTCCTTCTCCTGAGCGAGTGATATTCTCCACCTCCTTCCAATAGTCGTCCATCTCCAGCTCGTCCAGAGAGTCCTACAAAGCATGTAAAGGCACATATACACAGATAAGGATTTATTTCGTTTCAAGTTCCCATTCGTGTTTCATATCTTGTTTCTGCACCTACATGTCAGATATGATACACAGGAAAAAAACAAATGGCAGCACAGTATTTACAGGCTGACTGAACAAGTCTGAAAAGGGGCCATAAAACACCTGGGATTTAAACACACATCAGAGCACGTCTCTCCAGTTCCCCCAGCTTTCCCTAAAAAGGCATTTCATTTGAGTTTATTTGTTGGGTGATTACAGAGTCTCCATGCTGTTGTTGAGGCTACGCTCATTCTCACAGAAATCACCAGTGAGACTGAAAACACAGCCCTCCTGTAACGCTGTAAATTACTTTAAACATATGAGGGACAACAGTTGTACGCCTGCCAGCAGAACCCCCTGTAAAATTTTAACAGTTACGATTTAGACATTTATAGCAGACATTCTTACCCTGAGCTGGTGCGACAGCAGAAAAGGTCGCTGCCTGTGAATCCCAACACCACTGGCAGTGTAAAGTGAAACACAAATACTGGGCTGACAACTAACATACAGGCATTGATATTTATGGAAGGCAAACAATACAGAGTCATAAAATAGTTTAATAATGGAACCATATTATTTTTTAAAGGTTTAATGATGTATTTTGTAGAACTGTCTGAGGGGTGACAACTTTATTTCGACCACCATGAGACGGCGTATCATCTCTAAAAATCAACTCGTAAGTGAGCTACCATGACAAATCTATCTAATCATTCACAGCCTACCTGAGAGTTGCAGCGCTGACATGGTGGCCGCTGTCTGGACCTGGAGTTTGGACTGTGTTTGGGGCTGCAGCCTGTCTTTGGGCTGGAGGGGACCTCAGACCTGGGGCAAGCAGACACGCTTGGGTTGAGTAGTGACGGTGGGTCAGTGCTGGTGGTTTTTGTACCGCTGGTGGTAGCGGAGGGCCCAGGCCTGTCTCCATGATGTGAGCTCTGGTTCTGTTGCACAGTGTAGTGACCTGTCCTGCGGCTACGAGAGAGACAGGTTAGAAAGATATAGAATCAGCTGGCACAACCTTTTCTAACACATGTCAAATCCTGGCCAACAAGCCCCAACAAGACTTTCTATCATGATTTAGAAGAGTATGTTCCCAGACGGTTCACATACAGCTGTAATGTTATGACACACGCTTCACGCCAGCACCTGTCAGAAAAATATCCCTGGATTATAAATGTTAGATTGTCTGAGAACCAGTTGTGTTTTGCTCTGTGAAGGTTGTGCAGCCATGTTTTCCTTTGCTCTGATTCAGACTCATCTCACACTCACATGATGAGACGTACAGCTTTAAACACAAGACGGTCAGTGAGTCAGACGCACAGACGAGCCAGCAGTGTGTTGAATTCCCAGGCAGTCAGCTAATGAGCACGACACCAGCAGGGACTAAGAATAGCAGCTCTCACACAGCCAGCTCATCTCAGGATACAGTTTGCTAGTGAGGTTTAGCCTAGCCTAGCTAAGACAGTGTGAACCATCAGTGCTGGTCATGTCAGGATGACCTCACACAGATTGTGTAACTGTAATCACTGATATTGTTTATGGTCATATCTACTACATGTGAAGCAGGACAGAGTTTAATGATGTCATGTTGTAGGCCTCCGTAGTTTCTGCACCCGTACATTCACCTGTTGGGGGTACCCCACCTGTAAAGGGCCGTCTCTCACCTCACCTCTCTCCTTCTTTCCGGTTGTGCTCCGTGGGAGAGGGGGCTCGAATTTGTGTGGTTGTGTTTGACGGAGGATTTTGTTTTTGCCGCTTGCTGTCAGGAATAAACAGAGATCGCCACCGTCCACACAGAGGTTATAAATGTTTTCTGATGCTTTTAAAGTCCAAAATTTTAAATCATATGATCACACCAAATCCTTATCTGTAATTTACACCTCCAGCTCTGATACATGTGAATGCTTTGTTCCTTTTAATTTACAAGAAAACTGAAAGTACAGATGGCGCTGCTTAAATGCCCCAGAGCTGTGTCTAATGTGTGACACATCGAACACTGATTATCAGCTGGAGTCCACCATTTTAGCTCATTTTTAGTAACTCTTGTACTTATCTTAGTCCTATTGTTTCTCTATTTGGCACTGGTTTTGCTATTGCTCCTTGAAAACACTTCTCATCTTGTATATTTGTGTATTTTGCCGGATGTTTAATACTCTGTTGTTTCTAAAACTGGGCCCAGTGAGTGACCCTGACCCGGAGAACCTACTGCTTGTTCTGGTTGTTACTCGATGTGGAAGTTAAATTGTAGTTAAGGTGCTCAGTGTTACTGCAATATGAAGCTGAATATCATGGCTTCAATATTTGTTGCATGTGAGGCCTTAACAGGAACTTCTGTATGGAGTCAACAACACAAACACATGACCACAGTGCTCCCACACAGGGCGACGCCACTGCAACATGACATCCAAAGCAGTGACAACAAAGACAGTGGTTAACATGCATTACCAGAGGGCATTTGGCAGCATTATACACAACATGAAAAACAATAGAAGTGCCACTTAAATATATGAACAAAATCTGTGTGTTCTCATTTTTTTGGCTCTGCTGTATGGCTGAATGTCCCCTTTGTTGTGACAGGAAGTTACATCTGACACAGCACATTCCCCCCTCTCCCTCTGTTTCTCTTCCACTTGAAGCTACTGAGTTATTCTGGAGAGAGCAGTGACTGATCTGTGGCTGCTGTGTCCCATCACAACCAGTTGCTCTCAACAATGGTGTCATTCATCATCACCTATCCAAACACTACTGTGTATCTGTCAGCTGGCTGTTAAAGGTTGAGCCCTATCACAGTAACAACTGACACTGGATGTGTTATCATGAGGACAAAGCATGTTTCAAGTCTTTAAGATTCAATTTGATTATATCATAGTCACATCGGGGCAAACATCCAGTACTGCACAGAAATATTAAGTCTACATGACTTGCAGTAAATAAGCCACAAAATGAAAACTCTTAACATACTCTTAAAGGGCCTCTATGCAAAAGTTTCCTAGACATGGTTCTCAACATGGACCTGGCTGAGCTGACAGTGTTAACCAGAGGGAAACAAAGGGTGCTCCAACATGTTCTCCCTGTATCAGTGTGGGTTTCCTCCAGGTGCTCCCACATGTTCTCCCTGTATCAGTGTGGGTTTCCTCCAGGTGCTCCCACATGTTCTCCCTGTATCAGCGTGGGTTTCCTCCAGGTGCTCCAACATGTTCTCCCTGTGTCAGTGTGGGTTTCCTCCAGGTGCTCTGACATGTTCTCCCTGTGTCAGCGTAGGTTTCCTCCAGGTGCTCCAACATGTTCTCCCTGTGTCAGCGTGGGTTTCCTCCAGGTGCTCTGACATGTTCTTCCTGTGTCAGTGTGGGTTTCCTCCAGGTGCTCTGACATGTTCTTCCTGTGTCAGCGTGGGTTTCCTCCAGGTGCTCTGACATGTTCTTCCTGTGTCAGTGTGGGTTTCCTCCAGGTGCTCTGACATGTTCTCCCTGTGTCAGTGTGGGTTTCCTCCAGGTGCTCTGACATGTTCTCCCTGTGTCAGTGTGGGTTTCCTCCAGGTGCTCCAACATGTTCTCCCCGTGTCAGTGTGGGTTTCCTCCAGGTGCTCTGACATGTTCTCCCTGTGTCAGTGTGGGTTTCCTCCAGGTGCTCCAACATGTTCTCCCTGTGTCAGTGTGGGTTTCCTCCAGGTGCTCTGACATGTTCTCCCTGTGTCAGCGTAGGTTTCCTCCAGGTGCTCCAACATGTTCTCCCTGTGTCAGCGTGGGTTTCCTCCAGGTGCTCTGACATGTTCTTCCTGTGTCAGTGTGGGTTTCCTCCAGGTGCTCTGACATGTTCTTCCTGTGTCAGCGTGGGTTTCCTCCAGGTGCTCTGACATGTTCTTCCTGTGTCAGTGTGGGTTTCCTCCAGGTGCTCTGACATGTTCTCCCTGTGTCAGTGTGGGTTTCCTCCAGGTGCTCTGACATGTTCTTCCTGTGTCAGCGTGGGTTTCCTCCAGGTGCTCCCACATGTTCTCCCCGTGTCAGCGTGGGTGTCCTCCAGGTGCTCCCACATGTTCTCCCTGTGTCAGCGTGGGTTTCCTCCAGTTGCTCCCACATGTTCTCCCCGTGTCAGCGTGGGTTTCCCCCAGGTGCTCTGACATGTTCTTCCTGTGTCAGCGTGGGTTTCCTCCAGGTGCTCCAACATGTTCTCCCCGTGTCAGCGTGGGTTTCCTCCAGGTGCTCTGACATGTTCTTCCTGTGTCAGCGTGGGTTTCCTCCAGGTGCTCTGACATGTTCTTCCTGTGTCAGTGTGGGTTTCCTCCAGGTGCTCTGACATGTTCTCCCTGTGTCAGCGTGGGTTTCCTCCAGGTGCTCCGACATGTTCTTCCTGTGTCAGCGTGGGTTTCCTCCAGGTGCTCTGACATGTTCTTCCTGTGTCAGTGTGGGTTTCCTCCAGGTGCTCTGACATGTTCTCCCCGTGTCAGCGTGGGTTTCCTCCAGGTGCTCTGACATGTTCTTCCTGTGTCAGTGTGGGTTTCCTCCAGGTGCTCTGACATGTTCTTCCTGTGTCAGCGTGGGTTTCCTCCAGGTGCTCTGACATGTTCTTCCTGTGTCAGCGTGGGTTTCCTCCAGGTGCTCTGACATGTTCTTCCTGTGTCAGTGTGGGTTTCCTCCAGGTGCTCTGACATGTTCTCCCCGTGTCAGCGTGGGTTTCCTCCAGGTGCTCTGACATGTTCTTCCTGTGTCAGTGTGGGTTTCCTCCAGGTGCTCCCACATGTTCTCCCCGTGTCAGCGTGGGTGTCCTCCAGGTGCTCCCACATGTTCTCCCTGTGTCAGCGTGGGTTTCCTCCAGTTGCTCCCACATGTTCTCCCCGTGTCAGTGTGGGTTTCCTCCAGGTGCTCTGACATGTTCTCCCTGTGTCAGCGTGGGTTTCCTCCAGGTGCTCCAGCTTCCTCCCACAGTCCAAAGACATGCAGGTTAATTGGTGACTCTAAATTGTCCGTAGGTGTGAATGTGAGTGTGAATGGTTGTCTGTCTCTATGTGTCAGCCCTGTGATAGTCTGGCGACCTGTCCAGGGTGAACCCGGCCTCTCACCCAGTGTCAGCTGGGATAGGCTCCACCCCCTTGCGACCTTGTACCCGAATAAGCGTTCACAGAAAATGAATGAATGCTGAATTAATGTTCTAAGTGTCCCATACAAAGTACAATGTCCGACACCATTGGTCCATTTAACTTTGAAGACAGCACTGTCACACATTTGACGCTGCAGTGTGTTTTTAAAAACACCATATGCAGCGACATAATGTGGACGGATGTTCAAAGGAAAAACATATAACAAAATGGCTTAATGGTAATCTCTCAAGTAAAGGTCAACATTTCAGAGGATGGGGCAGCAGCAGCCTCTAGCTCAGTGAGTAGTGTGTCCACAGCATGCAGGCTGAGTCCTTTGCAGCAGCATTCGATTCCAACTTGCTGCCCTTTGCTGCGTGCCATCACCATCTCTCTTTCAATTTCCTGTCACCCTTTAGCCGCACTGCAGTAAAGGCAATAAAAAGCTCAAATAATTGAAATAATCTATACATAATAAAACATTTCAGAGGATGCAGGTGCTTTAGCGCTGAGCCAGAGAGGGTGCCTTACTTGTGGGAGATGGATAAAATACTTAGATAAGATGTGTCACTTAGCCCAGTCACTAGAAAATGGGTTCAACTGGGTTAAAAAACAATGTTTCAAATATTAACCGACCTAATTTGATAAATCTTTATTAACAGACTAATGGGACATGAAAGTAACAATCCTGAGATGAAAAGAAATAAATGACCCCATGAGGCTAACCGTGCTGAACAGCATCAAGCTGATGTTCTGTATTAATTAATTTGGCATTATCAGCGCAGCATTATACCGCGGAGTCACGCTGAGCCAAGGCCACATACCACAGCAGACTTCCTGCCACACACACTGTGTACATACTAACAAAGCCATAAAATACACCAGTAAATATAGACACCTACACTTTGATCTGGTTTTAACAAAGAACATCAGGTATTTTAAATACGGCTGACCTCCTCCACTCCTTCCTTCCGCTGATCTCTTTCCTGTCAAACTCCCCCCTCCTTCTCCTCCTCCTCCTCATCTATTTCCTCTCCTCCTACACCTCGCCTTGGGCTTGTGCCTTTTCCTTTCTTGGTATTTTGTATTTCACCCCTGTTTTCCTCTCTGTTTTCGTATATATATATATCTCCCCTCCTCCCTGCAGGATCTTGTTTAAGCACTGTGTAAGAGCAAAATGTAGAGACCTGCAGTCTGACTCCTCTTTGTTTTGAAAGACAGCAAACTAACCAGGTCATTCCTCTGACGCATGTTCATTGTCTTATTAAAGCCTCACCAACTGACAAAATAATTTCATAAGTGAGGAATGACAAAAATGTCCTTGTTTTGTGATAAACTCAAGAGGATTTGTTTAACTTGGAAGACTCAGAGCTGGCAGACGCACACATGAACTCCCAGGATGAGTTAATCATTGACCTTCATCCAGAGCTGCAGTATAAAGAACCGTTTGACTGAACCATAAATCAAAGATCAACAAACACACACACACACACACACACACGCACAAACATATCAACACACACTAAGTATGACACGTTGTTATCTGTGCTTTCACACTGATCTCACATTTGTACCAGTTTTATTCATGCTGTGTCTCTTGGGACTTTAACATCTGTCTGTCAGTCGTCCACCACTTTGGTCCGGACTTAAATACATAAACACTTCCTGTAATAGATGAACTGCCACTGCCAAGTCTTCCTGACTCTGGGGATCCCCTGACCTTTTCTCTAGCATCATCACCAGATCAACATTTTAATTTTAAATTTTTCTTTTATGACATAATTGCCAAACTAATGACATTCCCACCAGCCTCATCCATCCATTTTCATCCGCTTATCTGAGGCCGGGTCGTGGGGGCAGCAGGCCGAGCAAATCACCCCAGACCATCGGTTAAAGCTTACGGGCCAATCACAACCGTTTATTACTTTGGGGCGGGCACGTCATCAGAATAGGAGGGACAAGAATCGGAGTGAATGCATTTCGAAACAACCAACATGGCTACTGATTTTGAAACTGCGATGGTAAATGTGTTGAACCAACTGGAATGTACATTTCCTTCAAAAGCTTTTATTGGATAAAAGGATGTGTTTGCCGTCCTTCCTACGGGGTTTGGTAAAAGTTTAATTTACCAACTGTCTCTGTTGATCGGGACAAAGATGGGACTCAGTGAAAACCCAGTGGTTATTGTTGTTTCTCGGCTAGTTGCTCTCATGGAGGAGCAGGTCAGGGAAGCAACCAAGCTGGGAATCACAGCCAGGCAACTCTGAGTCCACAGTGTGGAGGAAATCCGCAAAGACGGCAACAGTGGCATTGTGCTAGCCTATATCACACGTTTCATTTACTCTGATTGGTTTTCCGTCTTTCCAATTGCGTGAAGGGGCACTTTGAGTGACAGCCATTGATACCGCCCCTCGGGAACAGAGGAAATGTACACTCCATGTCCCGACCCATTGGCGTTTTGTGAACTGGGTCTGGCAACACCAGGCTAGAGCCCAGACACCCCATGGAGGAAACTCATTTCAGTCATTTTTCAAGCTAAAATGTCAAATATTTGCTGCTTCTAGCCTCTGAAATGTTCAGGCCCTGACACACCAAGCCGACAGTCGGCTGTCGACCAAAGTTGGGCCGTCGGTGAGCGTCTGTCGCCCTAGTTTTTACAGTGTGTCTCGCACCGTCTGCACTTCGGTGTTGGCGGCTTTTTGGCCGATTGAGCATGTTGAGTCGGTGTCGGAGCTTGTCGGTGAGAGAGATCACTCTGATTGGCTGTTCAGGTTTTATTTCCTCGCCCCTGTAGCGAGTGAATCTGCCTGTAGTGAAACCGGGGCTAACCGGTGCTTCCTCCTCAGGCTCCACTTCACTCAGCTGCCCCACAGACCCGCTGCTTCTTCACACTTTAACCTGAATAACAAACCCAGGCTAGCTGGGAGCGGCTAGCAGAGCGTTAGCCGCAGCATGACCGGAGGGAAGCACAGCCAGTTAGCCTCCGCTAGTCTCTGAGCTAGCCCCGGCTCTCCGTTTGGATCCAACCGGAGCACCGAGCCCTGGTTTGTTATTCAGGTTAAAGTGGGAAGAAGCAGCAGGTTTATCAGGCAGCTGAGTGAAGTGGAGCCTGCGGAGGAAACACCGGGACCGTCTGGATGTCAGATGTAGTCCGTGTAGTGTGTTCAAATGCAACTGACACAGGGCGACGTGAGGCGACGTAGACGACGCAACAGTTGGCTTTCGTCGCCGCTAGTTCTTTGATGTCGGTTTGGTGTGTCCGCACCTTAAGAATTTGCTGCTTTTCTTCGTCGTTTATGAAAAAAATAAAGATCTACTGGATTTTTGACACAAGAAGTACTCTGAAGATGTCACGTTGGGATCTGGGAAATTGTGACGAGCATTTTTTGACATTTCATAGACTGAATAAATAATTGAGAAAATATCTACTGAATGAATGAAAATAATCATTAGCTGCAGCTATCGACCGCTAAGGTGACAAGAAACAGGTGCAGCTACTGATCTGATAGAAAAGACTGTGATGCAACACTTGGCACTTGCTTTGAACTATCTGATTGGCTTGACACCTAATTTTCCATTTAACTATTACCCTATAGTAAAAAACATATTTACAACCATGTTAAAAATTAATCTTTGCAGCTTTCAAGTAATTATTGACCACTCAGCGATTTGTCTGCCTCAACAGCACAACAGGCAAGCTTCCTCTGAGCGAACTGGTCATGGTACTGAGATGTTTGTGTCCTGGTTCATAAGCTCTGACGGTGCAGAAAAACACCCACAAATTACTTAGAGCTTTACAAACAACGGTACACATGACTTCTCTCTGTTATACACACTCTCACAGAGGTCAGGCGGGCTGCCCTTGTGAGTTAAACAAACACATTCTCACTCTGGCACACTTTCATACAAACACGCACAAACGACCTTCAAAGGAAAACAGAGCCGCAGCCGTGTGTGTAATTGTTCTACTCTTTGCACCTTTATCTGCACACCTTCTATCGGCTCATAAAGTAAACCCCCCACTGTGACGTGCAGACAGGAACTAAAGGAAATGCTATCAGCCAGCAAAGAGCAAGTTCAGCACTGATGACTTAAATGTGAGTCAAGATGTGAGGAAGTGAACTCAGTCGACTACTGAAGCCCACATGACCTGAGGGTGTCACTGGGTGAGACTCAGGGACAAAGCTCCTAACTAAACTTTCATTTAGGTAAAAAAGTCCGTTCAGCATGTTTATTGTGTTAACAGATATATTTTGCTGATAATACTTCACTTTTTATTTCAAGATTTCGGCATTAAAACATCCAAAAACAACTGGACCTGTGATTTATATTTTGTTGTGTACGTACTGTAAAACTAAAGCCTGGGCTATAATTTGCTTAAATCACTGATATGACAAATAAAAATTAACTTCAGGTAGCCTACTAGAATAATATAATCAATTGCTTTATCAGTCCACTAGATACATTTTGCTGCAAAAATGGCTAAAGTGAGATGAGCAAACTGGAGAGAGACACAAAACAACCACAAGGAGACAAACAATTACCTCAATAGGACAGAAAACTCAACAGGCCTGTATTTGGGACAGGCCTTTAATTCCTTTAACACAAAACTGTTGCTCAGCAAAGATCGAGAAATAAAATCAAATTGTTTATTTAAACCAGTATAAATATTACTTGTTTAAAAATTAGACTTCAGATAACACAATGAATCGTTCATTTGATCTCGCTGCGACAGACAGCACATCAAAGGAATATGAATAACTTACAGGGTGATTTAGGAATGGACACATAATATGAGGCAGCCAACAACCTGGGTTTATACATCCGAAGAACTTCGATAAATAAATGAACTGCTTGGCAACCAGACCAGGCCTCTGTCTGAGACACGCCTTTATTTGTCACAATGTGTGCGACCCGGGGCTGGCGAAAGGGAAAATCTGTCATTTTAATCAAGGTAATGGTGCATTTTATTTGGTCGCCTGTCAGTGGCGTCATATCCCTTCTACCCCCTCCAGATGCTCTAACTTCCAGGAAAACAGCTGATGATACTTCATCGTAAATCATACAAAACTTAAGAATTTTACACTGTATGATAACCATCAGTCTTAATGTCAGGGTATACCTTGAAACCGGTATATCGCTGCAACCCTATTTACACTGTCAGGGCTCGACAGTGCGAACGTTTCACTCACATTTGCGACTAAAAATAGGTGTGCGCGAACTGTAGAAAATATTTAGGGGCACATGTGCGCATAAAAAAAAATCAGCCGAAGCAGCCTATATTTTTGTCAATAAAAAAATATGATAATCTAACCACAAATGTTGGAGGAACTCCAGCCGCCTTCCCTCTTCCCTCTTCCCCGTGTGACACGGTTATGGGCGGTTTTCCAAGCCACTGTTGGCACAATGAATATAAGTCCCACTGTCAGTAGCGTGGAAATAAGTCAAAGTGTGGCGGAGGAGACGGACCGGGTTAAGCGGCGGACCTCCGGGGAAGCCTGCTCCGTTCTCCCCGCAGTTAGGGACCGTTCGCCACGGTACCGCTGCTGGGCAGGGTGGAAATAAGTCCTGCAGAGTTTCAGAGGACCTGGAGAATGTTTTAGGATAGTAATAACATTATATAAGATAACCATATTGCAAAGATAATATATATAAGATAATGACATTAAAGACAAAATTGAATTGCAATACTTTTTCAAAACTTGATGATTTTACCTTTCTGTACATTTTGTATACAAATTCATTAAATAATTTTGCTTGTAAATGTCTATTTGCATCATGTTTATTACGGAAAACACATTATTTGATCAATTTACATTGTGCCCCTAAAGTTCTTTGTGCGCTCCTTACTTTTTCAACTTAGGAGCACATGTGCTCCTTGGGAAAAAAGTTAGCGTCAAGCCCTGACTGTGATGATACTACTTTACTTGCACTAATCCGCTTTCTTGCAGAGAGTCAGATACTGCTCTCTGATGTGAGTGGTAAATACGAAGCTACAGCCTGTAGTTAGCCTAGCTTAGCATAAAGATTAGAAACAGCTAGTCTGACTCTGTCCAGAGGAAAATCCATCTACCAGCTCCTCTCAAGCTCACTACTCAACATGTCTATGGTGGTATCGATCTTTTCATCGTACTCTCAGTGAGGAAACGCATTTGCATATTTTTGAAAAATGTGAAAAATAATCTTTCTGAGCACATCTTCCAACGCGGGAGAGGAGACGGGCGTGGTCAAAGATCAGATTCAGTTTTATGATTAAGCAGCTTTAAAAAGTGAACAACGGGCAGCTGAGGATGTTTTGCAGCCAACATAAGAGGCAAAGAGGATGAGGATAGTGTGTGTGTGTGTGTGTGTGTGTGTGTGGTATTCCCATTCAAATCAACAGGTGCCAGCTGCCCTCTGTGGAAAACAGAGGCTGTCTCTGTTCCCTCTCTGTCGCAGTTACTGGATTCACCAACGAGCCACTGGTTGAATAAATCATCTGCGTTTAGTTCTGATGAATCTGTCAGTTTGTTTTTGTCCATACGTCTGCTGTTTCTGAGCTGTCTGTCTCTCTGGATCATGTTATTCTTAGTAGAGTCATTTTTATTAACTAGATTTCACTAGATGAGGGTTTTGCTGCAGCCCATGCTTTTAACTGACATCTTGTAACCTTTCACAGCTCGTCATCCTTTCTGCAGATGTCATTTCCTGTGCAGGGTTGTATTTCTGCTCAGGGTCAGGCTGCCTGCTGCATCACACAGTCAGCTAATCTAAACCATGTGTGTCCCACTGACTCAGTCACACCACATAGATGCCTGGGGAAGCGCCGGTTCCTACACAACAAAGGCAAACACCCCAGGAGCAAAATCTCCTTCCCAGAGCACCTAAACGTCCACGTGCACGGCTCCCAGCGGACAGCACGTAACCCAAGGCCCCTTAGGTCGGATGTCCACGGCTGGTAAAAGGCTGGTAGCTCTCTGTCTGTCTCTCATTTCCTGACTCGGGGAAACAATGACCACACAACGCAGCCCTCACGTCAAACTAGACAGGACACACACGCTCTGCAGTGGGAGGTGAGACAAAGGCAGGCTGTAATGTGATGCTGTGTTTTTTCTAGTGAGCTGGACGAGCCATCTGGAACACACACACACACACATGCAAAAACATACTGTATATATACACGCAAACACACACACACACACACACACACACACACACACAGAGGCAGGTGTGGACGTCTGAATGCCAGCTGCACTGTGGCTCTGTGAGTTGTTTACTTTCACCACACCACGGTTGTTGACAGCAGTTGTTTGCTGATCTAAACATGACCTGGACACACACACACACACACAGCCGGCTTGGTCGCACGAGTAAATAAGTGCTCTGTTATAAATAAAACGCTCTCAGTGTACAGTCGTTTCCATGTGAGCTTAGTTCTCATTCAGTGTTTCCTCTGTGACACAGCAACTGAAAATATCTCTTTTCCTCAATGTAAGAAGATTATCACGCCAACAGAAGATGTGACTCTGTCATGATACATGAACGGGAACACATGCAGCTTATACACAGGTCAGGGCTCACTGAAGGGTTTGATGGATATGAAAATCACCACATCTCAGCCGAGTTAAACTTCAATACTCCAAAGTGTCAGACAGCATTCTCCACCACCAAGGAAGGGTTACTGACCGGGGCTCCCTGGCACAGGCTCTGGGGCCAAACGTGTCAAGGAGTCCTTGGCTTTGACATGATGGCAACATGTCAAATTAACTTGTACTGACGAAGACGAGACTCAAAATGACCACAAAGAGATGAAAAGGAACTGCAAAGAGACACAAAATATTAACTACAGAAGACCTAAACAACCACACAAAATGACACAAAAAGAGATGCCAGCCAACCATAAGGAGACAAAAGACCTAAAAGACAACAAATGACCTGAAACAGACACAAAATTAACTTGAAAAGACCTCAATTACTACAAAGCCACAAAAAACAACTATAAGGAGACACAAAACTAACTCAAAATAAGCTTCTGCCACCGGGGGCGAAATTTCGCGGGAAAAAAAATCTGCTTTACGGCAGGAAACGCGTCATGTACTGGTCGGTCAGCCAATCAGGGACTGGAGCTGGTCCTTATGAGGAGTTGGGCATGAGATAGTTGAGTCACGAGCACAATGGCAGACGGACAAAGTTTGGAGACAAGTGAAAAACGGCCTAGCAAAAGAAAAGGAGCTCCTCTGTGTGAGGAGGCAAAGAAGAGCAAAAAGGAGAGTGATAAAAGAAGAGGAAAAACAAGAGTAAACCTCAGTCAGGCGTTCAAGAGATGGAGGGAGCTCCGTGACCAAAGAGGCTTCAAAACCCATGTCCAGCTAGCTTTCTTTCTAATGGATGAGTAAGTAACACGGCTAAATGTTAGCTAGACCAGAGAGGACTGGACTGTACTGGCTGCTAGTTCATTCCTAGCTGGCCAGCATCGCAAATCGCCGCAACCAGGGAGCGGGTAGCGAGTGTTGGTCGGCTGACATCCTGGTTGCCATTCTACGGCAGCCCTCGGACAGTGATACCCCCCTCCCTTCCTTCTGTTCTCTTCTCACGGAGGCAGCTATCCACGGACATCGCCCAGCTAAGTTACGCCCAG
>NC_064762.1:1344742-1392242 GCF_011397635.1 Epinephelus fuscoguttatus | reverse complement strand
TTTAAAGCATTTGTTCCTAACTTATCCAGGACAGAGACAAACTTCTCTTTTATTCAACATGAACATGGTTATTTACACCACATTGTACAGAGCATCTCCTGAGTGTGAAGCTCTCAGCCACTGTAAAAGTTTTTTTAAATGTTGACTGTCAATGTTCAACTCTGAGTCCAAGATTAACAAAAGATTTTTGACTAATTTTTTTAAGACAGTCGAGCTGAGCGATGAGTGTCTTTATTGTTTTAAATTAAAAACAGCTATATTAATTTTTAATTAATTATCTGTTTCAGTATCTCAGTGATCTCTGTGGGTCTGCAAAAAATAAATAAATAAATAAATAATAGATAAAATAAAATTTAATGAAATCAAGCTTAACAAATGAAAACCTGCTTCTTTTAAAAATTATATTAAAGATTTATTAAAAAAAGAAAAAAGAAAAAAAAGAAGTAATAACCATGAGGTGTGGACTGCTGGTTGGATGATGTAGTTCGTAAAATTTAAAAAAAAAATACCATTTGTTGTAAGTAGCAGAAGTAAATGTTGTTTTTTTTTGCAGAATGTGATTATTAATACAAAATATAATTAACCCATAAATTAGTAAGAACATTAAACAACCCTGCTGTAGGATTCACCTTAAGCAGAACACAAACCCCCATCACCCAATACGCTTCACTCCTGAACCGGACGCCAGCACAGCAGACCAAAGAGGGACAGCAGACAGCCAAGATTGTCACCTAGCTGCTAAACGACACTTGGGGAGCAGCCGGGCGAAGAACAAGAGTCCCTCAGAAGGATGGAGACACTCCCTGCTATGTGTGAAGGCAACATGTGGTATCCCAATATGCTTGCTATCGAAATGGGACAGGGAAATAAAATGAGACAAAGGACCACTAAATTCCAGCGATGGATCAACTGAACATACCTTCTGGACTCAGTGTGGACACAATTACCAACTCAGCATAACACTAACAACTAACAGCCTTCCCTTCCCCCTACAAACTAAGAAACTGTCTTGAAGAGACTGTAGATTTAGCGTAACACAGTCTCATGTCTTTTGTCTCTTATTGTTTGAATGTTTGCTATGTGTAAATGTACTATAGGTGATTTAGACTCATCTAGAATGTTTGTAATGTGTGTTAAAATTTGATAATCCATATCTACACAACCACTAATAGGAAACATATGATGTTTGGTGCCATTCTGATCCCCTGAACGCCAGGATATCAGATTCTCAATCATTTTCACTGTACTGGAACAATTTAATATGTTATGAGTGCTTTCATAATCTGCTTAGAAAACTACTCAGACACATTTACACATCTGGAGCTAGGCTCACCGGGGGGAACCACCCAAAGACACTGCCCCTAAGGACTGGACATCTCCCCTGATTCGCCAAACGCCTCTGAGCAACTCCGGCCCCCATTTTCCCTATAAATGAAGTCCCATGAGACGCTGAAGTTGGTTAATTTTTGGACAAGAAACCCATTCTGTTTTCTCCTACCTCGGACCAATCTCAACAGCTTCATCTCTGCAGCTCCGACTTGGACTCAGGCCTCTCTAAAGCAGCAACCGCAGCTCACAGGAATTGCAAGTATAACTTCTTTTCTGCTAAACTGGGTGAATGTCAGAAAACAAGACCAAACTTCGGTCCTGAATTCCCCGCCACAACTGCTGTTATCTGGGAAGATCACTAGTTCCTTGGTTTCTGTTGCACGTGTTTGCTGTTAACTCCAGTTCACATTCGTCTTAATTGTTTTGTTATAAGTGTATTAGTGTAGTGTTGTGCTTTTCGTTTGTAATAAATGTTCTGTGTAGAAAAGCCCGTCTTTTGTTTTCTATAGCTTGCATTCAGTCACTTTACGTCTCTGAGCCTGTTGTGTTTTACTGATTAAATTTAATTAGTCCCTAAAGGTCATAATTCTAGCATCACAATTACTTTGGCTGATCACCAACAGAAATTGTGTTAGTGTTGTTAAGTTAACTCTGAAGCTATCTTGGTGGACAAATAGTTAAAATTGGGTTTTCATTGCAATGCTGATCTGTGCTGAATTATAATTTTAAAATAAGAGCTAATTTTTCTTACACTGCAGTGTATGAATCAGCCTCACATCAGATTTTGTCGTCGAGTGAATAAATGTTCTTTAATCTAATCTACATTTGTTTTTAAGTGCTCCTGTTGGTTTGAAATGATTTTATGATTCTGAATATTTGTTTTTATTTTTCACCCATAAAACAGAACTTAAAATCACCATGTGGTTTTTCCCTCGACAGCGACGCCTTCCTCTGGTAAACTGAGTCCTGGGTTCACCTCTGCATCCCTGCTCTCAATCTCCTGCTGTTACCTTAGTGACACGAGCTGCAGGAGACGGTTACCGTGGAAACGGGAAACACCGGGTTGCTGTGTTTTGGAAGTTGCAGCGAGGAATGTGGGAGGAAAAAATAAAAAGAAACCCTTCAGACGTCAGAGTCTGTTTTCAGCCTCACTGTGACATTTAAGGACAGAAAAAACACAATAAGTTGATTCATCTGTAAAGTAAAGAATAATTACATGTTTAAAATATCAGATTTACTGTTTTTATCTATAATTTTATGATAACATGTCTTTTATTTTCCATTTGCTTCATTAAATGTCAAAACAAAAAACATCCATGAAAAGCTCAGTGACGACGTTTTCAGTTTACTGAGATACGAAACAACAGAACAAATAAACTGGAGAAGATTTAAATATTTATATTTCATATTTATAATTCTCTATGTTTTGTAAGACTGAGGAGGATTCCTCATGTGTGGAAAATAACATGACACTAAACTTGATTCTGAACAATTAAATGTGGTTTAACGATCAAACCTTTGATTCATTTTCTGGTGACTGACAAAATGTTTTAACATTACGATCTCTGATCTTCCACAGTGAATGTATGTTCTTCTTGTTTCTTACCGACGAGCAGGAGAACACGTTTGGGTCCAGTCTGTTTGGGTCCAGTCTGTTTGGGACCAGTCTGTTTGGGTCCAGTCTGTTTGGGTTCAGTCTGTTTGGGTCCAGTCTGTTTGGGACCAGTCTGTTTGGGTCCAGTCTGTTTGGGTCCTGTCTGTTTGGGACCAGTCTGTTTGGGTCCAGTCTGTTTGGGTCCAGTCTGTTTGGGACCAGTCTGTACAGGTCCAGTCTGTTTGGGTCCAGTCTGTTTGGGTCCAGTCTGTTTGGGTCCAGTCTGTTTGGGACCAGTCTGTTTGGGTCCAGTCTGTTTGGGTCCAGTCTGTTTGGGACCTGTCTGTTTGGGTCCAGTCTGTTTGGGTCCTGTCTGTTTGGGACCAGTCTGTTTGGGACCAGTCTGTTTGGGTCCAGTCTGTTTGGGACCAGTCTGTTTGGGACCTGTCTGTTTGGGACCAGTCTGTTTGGGACCAGTCTGTTTGGGTCCTGTCTGTTTGGGTCCAGTCTGTTTGGGACCAGTCTGTTTGGGTCCAGTCTGTTTGGGACCAGTCTGTTTGGGTCCTGTCTGTTTGGGTCCAGTCTGTTTGGGACCAGTCTGTTTGGGTCCAGTCTGTTTGGGACCAGTCTGTTTGGGTCCAGTCTGTTTGGGACCAGTCTGTTTGGGACCTGTCTGTTTGGGACCAGTCTGTTTGGGACCAGTCTGTTTGGGTCCTGTCTGTTTGGGTCCAGTCTGTTTGGGACCAGTCTGTTTGGGTCCAGTCTGTTTGGGACCAGTCTGTTTGGGACCAGTCTGTTTGGGTCCTGTCTGTTTGGGTCCAGTCTGTTTGGGACCAGTCTGTTTGGGTCCAGTCTGTTTGGGTCCAGTCTGTTTGGGACCAGTCTGTTTGGGTCCGGTCTGTTTGGGTCCAGTCTGTTTGGGACCAGTCTGTTTGGGTCCAGTCTGTTTGGGACCGGTCTGTTTGGGACCGGTCTGTTTGGGTCCAGTCTGTTTGGGACCAGTCTGTTTGGGTCCGGTCTGTTTGGGTCCTGTCTGTTTGGGTCCAGTCTGTTTGGGACCAGTCTGTTTGGGTCCAGTCTGTTTGGGTCCGGTCTGTTTGGGTCCTGTCTGTTTGGGACCAGTCTGTTTGGGTCCTGTCTGTTTGGGTTCGGTCTGTTTGGGTCCAGTCTGTTTGGGTCCAGTCTGTTTGGGTCCAGTCTGTTTGGGACCAGCCTGTTTGGGTCCAGTCTGTTTGGGTCCAGTCTGTTTGGGTCCTGTCTGTTTGGGTTCGGTCTGTTTGGGACCAGTCTGTTTGGGACCAGTCTGTTTGGGTCCAGTCTGTTTGGGTCCTGTCTGTTTGGGTCCAGTCTGTTTGGGTCCTGTCTGTTTGGGTCCGGTCTGTTTGGGTCCGGTCTGTTTGGGTCCAGTCTGTTTGGGTCCTGTCTGTTTGGGTCCAGTCTGTTTGGGTCCTGTCTGTTTGGGTCCTGTCTGTTTGGGTCCGGTCTGTTTGGGTCCAGTCTGTTTGGGTCCGGTCGGTGCTGCAGACAGTGTGTATGACAGCAGTCTCTGTTATCCGTAGATGATCTGAGGCGTGTCAGCGTTTTGACATCGAGAGGTAAATTTAGCTCTGACGATGTTTGTGTTTCTGTTTTTGGCTGCAGAGACGAAGCTGACAACCTTTACCTGATCACACTGACTGCTCTCATTATGACAAACACACACACACACACACACGCTTCCTGTGTCGGTGTGTTTGTTGTGACTAAATCTGGCGAGACGAATCAGAGAACTGAAACACAGCGAGGAAAAATCAGCAGAAAACAGCCCGAGGATCAGAGGAGGAAAACTACAGTCACATTCCTGTCAGAGCTGAAGGACACACACACACACACACACACACACACACACACACACACACACACACACACATTTTACTGTTGTATATTTATAAATATTATAAATCTGAAAACTGAAGAGCAGTTGAGAAAACATCAGTAAATTATTTTAAAAACTAAAATGAATCATGATTCTCGACCAGGATCACTGACATCACTCCAGTGTTCCTTAAAATGATCCCTCATAACAACAGTTACATTTATATATATGTGTTTTTATATATATTTACATATATGTATATTTTTTTTTTCAGAGAAAACTAAAATAGAATAAAGAGTATATTTTGTGTCCCTTTAATCATCTGGTTTAAATCAATGGGTTAATTTTTTTAAAAAATAATTCTTTCATCAGTATAAATTTGTTTTTCAGGATTTCTCACTGGATATTTTCAGGTTTTTGTACTTTGCTTGAATATTTCTATTTTCTGTTCCTTTAACCTTCCTCTCCACATCTCAGAGGGAAATATTAAACTCTTTACTGCGCTACATTTCTCTGACCACCGCTTCAGTTACTTTACAGAGTAATCAGAGTATTAATACAGAATATAATCAATATTAAATGATGATGTGTTATTATAGATGAATCAACCCAGCAGGACATAAAGTCATTAAAGTCAGCTCCACCTTCACCAGCTGATCGATTATTGATTATCGTGTTGTAGTATTTTTTATTTTGTGAAATGAAACTTTTTCTACTTCAGTGAAACATCTGAGTTCTTCTTTAACTCTGGGAATGAATATAAATAAATTAAATGTGTGAAGCAGCTTTAAGGTCAGAGGTCAAAGAAAATAAACAGATAATTAAAACATAAAAACAAAAAAGTTTTATAAAATATAGAAACAATAAATGTAAAAAGAAGCATAAATAAAAAAAAGTGTCTCTGATCAGTGACTTCAGATGCTCATGTTTTATTGTCTGACTTAAACTCAGCTGAGGTCAAAGGTCACCTTCATTTTGTGTGTGTGTGTGTGTGTGTGTGTGTGTGTGTGTGTGTGTGTGTGTGTGTGGACACTCACTCGAAGGTGAAGAAGAGGCCGCAGGTGAGGATGATGAGGACCAGGGTCAGGTAGAACACTCCGGTCTGTCTCGCCATCATGATTCTTCCGTCGCAGTAGAACCGGTTCCTCCCCGGGAACAGCTGCCACTTCCTGCGGGGGGTCCGGCTCCTGTGTCCGGGGCAGCTGGGCTCGGGTCCCTCGGCGGGGGCCGGGCAGGAGCCGCTGCTGCTGCGGGTGCAGATCTGTGTGTACTGAGCGGACTGCTGCTGCTGCTGCTGCTGGTCCAGAGCCGCATGGTGGATCTGAGACATGTGTCCTCACAGGTGAGACACACAGGTGAACAATGAGAATGATGCCAGAGGTGTGCGCGTGCTGCTGCTGCTGCTGCTGCTGGTGGTGCGTTCAGGTGTTCATTCAGCCCCCGGATGAAGCTTCCGGTCCGGGTTTACCATCAGGACACAAAATAAAAGCAATTCCGACATTTTCCTGTCAAAAATCTGACGCTTTTATTTTGGAATATTTCGTAAACAAACGCACGCGCGCGGGTCCGACATCCACGAGCCCACCACAACACCCCCGCCTCGCGCCCAGCCAGCGTCCCCCTCACATTATGCAGCGTTTGGATCCCGGGATAACGGATCCGGTTCTGGACGGGAGACCGGGAGCGGCTGCGAGCGGGTCCGGAGCGGGAGACGGCGGCGGCTCTGCGGGTTCAGAGGGTCTGTGACGGTGAGGAAGAGGAGCAGGACGTGAAGAGCATCCTGATCCTCCGCAGACCTGCTGGAGCTCCGAGTCCCAGCCTGCACAGATCCTCTCTTGAACACGCGACTCACTCTGCACAGAAAACAAACACTGACTCAGAGTGAGGCGACAGAGCTGCAAAGATACTCACCTGACGTCATCATGATAATGAAACCAATACCTCAGACTGCATCATCATCAACGTCATCATCATCATCAGGTAACTGGTGTGAGGTGGTTTTGCTGCTTTTTGTTATTGTAACGCATCTCTCTGTAGTCATGTTGTGTGTCTCTGTAGTCATATTGTGTGTCTCTGTAGTCATGTTGTGTCTCTCTGTAGTCATGTTGTGTGTCTCTGTAGTCATATTGTGTGTCTCTGTAGTAATGTTGTGTGTCTCTGTAGTCATGTTGTGTCTCTGTAGTCATGTTGTGTGTCTCTGTAGTCATGTTGTGTGTCTCTGTAGTCATGTTGTGTCTCTCTGTAGTCATGTTGTCTCTCTGTAGTCATGTTGTCTTTCTGTAGTCATATTGTGTCTCTGTAGACATGTTGTGTCTCTGTAGTCATGTTGTGTCTCTGTAGTCATATTGTGTGTCTCTGTAGACATGTTGTGTGTCTCTGTGGTCATATTGTGTGTCTCTGTAGTCATATTGTGTGTCTCTGTAGACATGTTGTGTGTCTCTGTAGTCATGTTGTGTGTCTCTGTAGTCATATTGTGTGTCTCTGTAGTCATGTTGTGTGTCTCTGTAGTCATGTTGTGTCTCTGTAGTCATATTGTGTGTCTCTGTAGTCATGTTGTGTGTCTCTGTAGTCATGTTGTGTCTCTGTAGTCATATTGTGTGTCTCTGTAGACATGTTGTGTGTCTCTGTGGTCATATTGTGTGTCTCTGTAGTCATGTTGTGTGTCTCTGTAGTCATGTTGTGTCTCTGTAGTCATATTGTGTGTCTCTGTAGACATGTTGTGTGTCTCTCTGTAGTCATATTGTGTGTCTCTGTAGTCATTTTGTGTGTCTCTGTAGTCATGTTGTGTCTCTGTAGTCATGTTGTGTCTCTCTGTAGACATGTTGTGTCTCTGTAGTCATGTTGTGTCTCTCTGTAGTCATGTTGTGTCTCTGTAGTCATGTTGTGTCTCTGTAGTCATGTTGTGTCTCTCTGTAGACATGTTGTGTCTCTGTAGTCATGTTGTGTCTCTCTGTAGTCATGTTGTGTCTCTGTAGTCATGTTGTGTCTCTCTGTAGTCATGTTGTGTCTCTGTAGTCATGTTGTGTCTCTCTGTAGTCATGTTGTGTCTCTGTAGTCATATTGTGTGTCTCTGTAGACATGTTGTGTGTCTCTCTGTAGTCATATTGTGTGTCTCTGTAGTCATTTTGTGTGTCTCTGTAGTCATGTTGTGTCTCTGTAGACATGTTGTGTCTCTGTAGTCATGTGTGTCTCTGTAGTCATGTTGTCTCTCTGTAGTATTGTTGTGTCTCTGTAGACATGTTGTGTGTCTCTGTAGTCATGTTGTCTTTCTGTAGTCATATTGTGTCTCTGTAGACATGTTGTGTCTCTGTAGTCATGTGTGTCTCTGTAGACATGTTGTGTCTCTGTAGTCATGTTGTGTGTCTCTGTAGACATGTTGTGTGTCTCTGTAGTCATGTTGTGTGTCTCTGTAGACATGTTGTGTCTCTCTGTAGTCATGTTGTCTCTCTGTAGTCATGTTGTGTGTCTCTGTAGACATGTTGTGTGTCTGTAGACATGTTGTGTCTCTCTGTAGTTATGTTGTGTGTCTCTGTAGTCATGTTGTGTGTCTGTAGTCATGTTGTGTGTCTCTGTAGTCATGTTGTGTGTCTCTGTAGTCATGTTGTGTGTCTGTAGTCATGTTGTGTGTCTCTGTAGTCATGTTGTGTGTCTGTAGTCATGTTGTCTCTCTGTAGTCATGTTGTCTCTCTGTAGTCATGTTGTGTGTCTGTAGTCATGTTGTCTCTCTGTAGTCATGTTGTCTCTCTGTAGTCATGTTGTGTGTGTCTGTAGACATGTTGTGTCTCTCTGTAGTCATGTTGTGTGTCTCTGTAGTCATGGTGTGTGTCTCTCTGTAGTCATGTTGTGTCTCTCTGTAGTCATGTTGTGTGTCTCTGTAGTCATGTTGTCTCTCTGTAGTCACGGAGTGAGACCTCTTCATTGTTTCCCTCAGAGAGCCTGAATTCTACAGTAATAGAAGATCTTTGATTGAGAGGTCCGTCTCTGTGATCCTTCCCTCCGTCACCGGAACAATAAACTGACACTGATGCTTGAATGTGAGAGTAAAGAAGGATCTTCTACAAAACAAAACAAACACGAGTTAAATATAAATCTGTAAATCACAGTTTTATTCTGATATAAATTAGTTTCTGATTTTAAAACAACAGCAGCAGCGCTCTTGAGTTCCGAGCTAGTTTGTTTCTACCCGGTCACTTTCCGCAGACGGACTGAAGCAACATGACAGCAGCGGGTGAAAACATGAGTGTGAATGTGGCTGAAGATGAAAACATGAGTGTGAATGTGGCTGAAGATGAAAACATGAGTGTGCGCGTGTCTAAAGGAGCAGAAAGTGACGAAGAGGTCAAACTACAGGTGCTAAAAGGTCAGACAGCTGTTAGCATGTTAGCTTGTTAACTCCAGTTTGTTGTTTCTCTATCTGAGGTCACAGCAATGTCGACGCTCTCAAACCAAACTCCACTGAAAAATCAGACGACTTTAGGGTTCCTCAGTCACTCAGTGACCTGAACATCCTGTTAATACGAAATGTGACCAAAGATGAATTTGTAGTTCACTCCGGCAGAGTTACCGTCCTTTTTCCACTGATGCTAAAAGACCGTGACGCCAAACTTCATTCAGATTTTACACAGTTAAAGGTTCTTGAGGTTATTTAGGATTCCGCGTAAAACGTAAACTACAATTAAATATTGTTCTTGAAAGTTTGAGTCCTTCTGTTTAATTCGGCTGAAGGTAATCCTCCATCAGCAGCACTGGTGACCACAGTTTATATGTAAACGTTTTCTATTTTGTGAGCTAGCTGTCTTTGCAACGCGTAATTAACTGTCAGATATTACAATGGAGTTTGGCCTTTGGAGTTCTGACATGGAACATCTCGCTGTGTTTCGCCTCCTTCTTCTTCTTCTTCTCATTCAGTGTCATTTGTTTGTCCTTCTTTCCTTCCTTCTCTCCTCTTTTAATTCCTCAGGCCTCCCTCTGCCATCTTCCCTACCTGTTTTCTCCTCCTCGTTTTCCTTTTATTCCACCTCTGCTCCCTCAATCTTTCTCTCCTTCTTCCTTCACTCTCTTTTGCTTATTTTCTTCTCATTCACTCTTCTCCTTGTCTCCTTACCATATCCCTTCATCCTTCCCTCCATCTCCAGGCCTCCTTTGTTTACTTGTATCTCCTCCTTCTCTCCTTGTTCATTTTTTCAGTGTCTTGCCTCCTTCTTCTTCTCCTTCATTACTCAGTGTCCTTTTTTCTGTCCTTCCATCCCTTCTTCCTTCTCTCCTGTTTTTTCTCCTCCTTCTCCCTTTCCTCTCCTCTCCTCCAGGCTTCCTCCTTTGCGGCTCGACTTTCTTTTTTGTGACCTTCCTTCCTTCCTCTCCTATTTTTCTGATCGTCCTTTCCCTTCTCCATCTTTCTCTCCTCCCTCCTCCACTCCCTTTCTTGTGCTTCCTTTTTCATTCATTCCTCTCCTTGTCTCCTTACTGCATCCCTTTGTCCTTCCCTCTATCTGCAATCCAGTTTTTCTTCATGTTTTCCTCCTCTTCTTCTCTCCCTTTTTTCTCTACTTCTTTTTCTTGCCTTTCTCGTCATTACCTCTTAATTTAAGCAACCTTCCTCCGTCATCTTTCTTCCTTAGTTTCCTTCCCCCTTTCCTTTCTCCACACACGTCTCTCCTCCTTCCTTACCTTCATCCTGTTTTCCTTCCTTCACTTCTCTCCTACTTTCCAAACTCCATCTCTCCTCCTTCAGTTGTTCCTCTCCTTCCTTCCTTCCTTCCTTCCTGAAGGAGGTCTGCTTTCCTTGTGCTCAGACATGCAGGAAGTCGTGACACCAAACTAGAGGATAAGCCAAAAATATTAATTTTGACGTTTTGCTTAAATACAAAGTTCTAGTGTTCAGTTCGGCCTCTTACAGTCCAACAAGCAGCCTCAGTTTAAACTCATACAGCTGCTGAAATTTGAAAAAGTTTGTGAATTAAGTTGAAATATTTAGAGGAAAAAAGTTTCAAAAGTTAGTTTTGTTGTTGAAAAAATATTTAAATTCATGAATTTTAAAGAACAAGATTGAAAATGTTTGACAAATAAATAAATATTTGTGGAAAAACATAAAATTTAAAAAATATTCCCAGAAAATTAATGAAATTAAATGAAAATGTTGTAAAATAAAGTTAAAAAGCAGCTGCTGATAAACGGTAACATTTTAAGAATACAGTTAAAATACTTTGAGAAGAGCTGTGACATTTTAAAACTTTAAAACTGCTGGAAAATGATGAAGACGTTAAGTTTGTTCTCCTGAATCGTAATTTATTTTGTCGTCTTTGTTAGAGACATTAAACAGTTTCCCTCTGCCGTGTAGGACTGTAGCAGTGAAGTGTCACTTCCTGTGTGCAGGTGCAGCGTTTCTGACCACAGTGGCGTCAGTGGGGATGATTGCAGGATTTGGATCCACGTTGGCGCTGGCCAAGAAGAAAAGCCCAGGCTGGTTCAGTAAGGTAAGCTCCGCCCACCTGTGTGACGGGAATGTTACTGTGTGCAGAGACGTGACTCGTTGGCGTCCTCGACCAAATCACAGACTGAGCTGGGTCAGTGTTCGATCCCAGAGTCTGCAGCGTCAGATATTTGGCATCAGCGGACACAGTTCAAGAACTCTGGGCTACAGTGAGCTCACTGTAAACTAAGCAGTTATTTTCTCGCCTGTCTCTAAAATGTCAGAAAACAGTAAAAAGCAACAGGAAGTTGGTCCTGTGGTAAAAACCGCACTCGTCCTCAGAGTCGTGACTCAGACGGGTCAGACTCTGAAAACACCTAAAAGTTCCAGATATTTCTGCTCTACGTGACGTGAACACGAAACAAGAAGGAGCCGCTTGTTCACATGACAGAGACGCCGTTGTTGACGCAGCGGAAGACGTGTGATTCAGTTTGTCTTGTTTTTATCTGGTTTCTAATCTGATTAGTTTCTGGTGATGTCATCAGGGTGGAAACAAACGAGCAGAATTAAGAACATGATGTCTGGTGTCTCTCCTCAGACGTCAGGACAGCGTCTCCACACATTCCACCAAAGGTCGACCTGAAACTTTCCATGTAATCTCAGTCTGTCACAACGCTGCCTTTAAACTGGTCCTGTTAACTGGAACTGCGTGCTGATTGGCCGCTCACAGGATCTGATTAAACATGACGCACAAAGATAAAGTTAGTGTGGAGAAACAATCGAGCGCTTGTTCCCGGAGTCTATTTCTGTCACAGACTCGTCTTTGTTGGCGACCTTCAGAGGACGAGACCAGTTTAAAAAAATGTGGACTCAGATCAAACTCGGAGCGATGTGGCGGGGGAGGGGGAGGTGGACGGGTGTTTCGGGTCAACAGTTCACAGTTTGGACAATAAAGTTTTGTGAGCTATTTACTTCTATCTTCTATGTTTCTGACTCTGGTGTCTGACGCTGCGGTTCCTCCTCAGGGAGTTGCAGGGACGGCGGCGGCCCCCGAGAGCGGAGCGTCTCTGGCCCTCAGAGCTCTGGGGTGGGGCTCTCTGTACGCCTGGTGTGGAGTCGGCCTGCTCAGTTTCACAGTGTGGAAAGTCCTCGGCGTTCACAGCGTACGTACCTGCAGCTACATGTTACATATAAACAACACACGTTACTCTACAGGTGAACTGGCGCCATATATTCACATTTTACAGCTGTTAAATTGCTGGAATATAATTTAATAATTAAAAAAGGTTTAATTCTGAGACAAAGGTGATATTTTTTTAAATGTAAATTTTCAAAAATATTTTCAAAAATATTTGGAAATATTGGGTGAATATCTAAATAATGTTGAAATGTTTCAAGAAAACATAACTGGGAGATCAAATAAAAAAATTCTAGAGTGAAACAGACACTGCAAAAAACAACTGTAAAAACTAAAGTTTTGGGGGGAAAAGTAAAATTGAGAATAAAGTAGTATTTTGAGAAAAATGTAGATTTTCAAAAATATTGTTAGAAAAATTAGAAAATAATTTGTTGCTTAAATGAAATACTTCTTGAATAAATTTGAAGTACTTAGACAGAAAAATGGCCAAACCATTTTTTTTTTTAAAAAAAGGTACATTTTGAGAATACACTTTAAATATTCTGTGAACGTCAGAACATTTAGCAGCTTTGCTGAAACATAATTGAAATGTTTCAAGAAAAAGAAAAAGTAGAAAAGTCAAACAAGGAGAAACTTCACTGAAATAATTTTGAGGAAAAAGTCAGAAAGTTGAAATATTTCAAGTCGTCAAATTTTGTTATTGAACCTAAAATGTTCGGAGAGAAAACTACAGCTCTGACAGTGTCGCACTGAACGACCTGAGATGGACATAAAGGCTCTAAAGGACCAGTTCACCCAAATCACAAAAAACCCGTCACTCAGCTCAGCAACAAAAATATAAACAATAATATAATTTATATATTTTCATTGTTATTGTTTTGCAGCTAAAACCTGAAGTCTGTTCATGAATCATCAAACACTGAATAAACTGTTTGTTATTAAAAGTCAAACATCACGTTATGATTTTAGTGTTAACAACAGATTGTGTTTTTGTCCACCGTGTTGACGGATGAAGAACAAAACAATACATTTAGATTTTAAACAGAAGAATTAATAATTTGTTATGATCAGTTTGTCACTGTTTCACGAGAACCGTCGTCAGGTTTCTGTTTCTGACCTTCGTCTTCCTTCAGTTGTCAGAGTTCAGACAGAAGATGCAGTCCTTCTTCCCGTCCATCCCAAAGACCCCCGAGGCTGCAGCTGGACCTGAACCTCTGGACTGGGACTCGGTCTTCAAGTCAAAGTGACCTGCAGCTGGAGGACGAATCAGCGAGTGGACACAGAGACTGAAACAATCGCTGACGTGTTCCTAAAGAGACTGAGCAGAGACCGGAGAATCCTCCGGACCAGTTTGTTCCCAGTCTGGTTCCCAGTCTGGTTCCCAGTCTGGTTCCCAGCAGCCCTCCTGGGTGAAGATGGTCGTGTATATTTGTAAAGACGTGCGTTTGATTTTGTGTCTTGGTTTGTTTTATTTATGAACTTTGTGTGAAGAAATAAATGAGACATTAATTTAAGAGCAGCAGAACTGAGAATAAGTCTGATCCTGTCTGATCGGATTCGAGACATCGGTCCAGTTTCATAAAGGTCAGAGGTCACGATGACACTATGGAGGCAGATTTTTCAGCCTGTTGATGTTTGACCGAAGGTGAATTCGTGAAGCTCTTCCTGTTTTCGCATCACTTGACTCTGTCGGCAGGACGTCCTGGACGGTGGAGTTAAAATAAAATGTAAAAACTCAGCGGTTCAGTTTTTGTATATTTTACAGCAGTGATTCTTGTTTCAGCAGCCACAGCTGGAAAGACTTGAAATACTTCACAATTTACATGTTAACAAAACTGTTAGCATGCTAAGATTAGCTGTGCTGTCACAGCTAACACGCTAACTGTTGCTAAGTGCTCAGTGTCACAGTAAGACGTGCGGTAGCAGAAAGAAACAAAGCACATGTACTCAGTTACTAAGGTTAGTACAGTTTAAAAGTTCAGTTAGTTTTTATTTTATTTTAGTTTTGACTTTTACAAAGTCAAAGGTTTTCAGCAAAGTTTAGTTTTCAGAGACGTACAGTGTCTCAGGTCTCGTTCTTCTGAGCTAAACACATTTTGAGAGCGTTCACACTGAACACTACGGAGAAATGCAGTGCATCACTGACGCACTCAAAACAATCCAAAATTTGAGTGTGGAATGACGGACACGCCTCATCCTCAACAGTCGCCATCTTTATGAGGTAGCGGAGGCTACCGTTAGCTTGCTAACTAAAATTAGAATCTACTAGCTTGTTAACTTTCTCCTAGCTATGGCAGAAAATTTCAGTCAGCATTGACGTTGTAGAGTAAGTTTGTTTTATGTGTGTGCAGAGACAGCAGTCAAATGTTAGCGATGACACTCCACCGTTCATTTGCAGTTCAGAGTGTGATTTGAGAAACAGTGGAAGTCACACAGTAGTTTTAGTTTGCCTTCGTCAGGACCGCACGGAGCCCACAACGTTTTTTTTTTTTTTTTTTAAATCTTGTGGGCACAAAATGTGTCCCCACAGGATGTGCAGCCTGTGGATCCTTCTATGTAAAGCAGACTTTCTGTTGCTGCTGTTACATTTAAACACGTAGCTGAGATCATTTTTGTCTCAATTGTGGTCTGAAACAATAAATCTGTCAAATTCAGTGTTGCACATCGCTTCAGTTCCTCCTGCTGCTAAAAAAAAAGCCCTGACGTTGGAGGAAGCACTGACATGTTAAATATGTTGTGATGTTGTTTCAGTTGGCTAATGTTAGCTAACGTTCACTTGCATCTTAATGTGGTCAGAGCTAATGTAGCTAAATACTGTTGAGTAATTAACATCATTTAATTCATCCAGACTCCAGAGCTGATCTGTAAATTAGCTGTTTGCAAATTATTTTATCAGCCGACATTATGAAGCAACAAACACCAGATCAATGCAGCGTAGCTCAGTTACAGCTAGCTTAGCTAACTTAGCTTGCTTGCTTATGTTGTCACAAGCAAAATACAACCTGAGTGGACACGTCAGTTGGCTCCCAAATTACTTCACCAGCTGACGTGATCCCTGACACTAATTCATGTGCTATGACAAACAATAAATGATATAATGAAACAAAGTGCTTTCTACTGGCCTATCACCTGAGCTAATGTTAGCCAGCTAGCTGTAACTTAGCTCCTCCGCGTGGAGGAGTTCTAAATATGACAGTGATTTATGTTCGAGCATTCTGTCAACATGACAACGGTGAGACACGGTTAGTGTCACGTCACGTCACTGTTTCGGCTGATGTCCAGGTGGGTCAGTGAACGCTACATGGAGGAACTTTAACTCTATTTAATCATCCTCTGAATATAAACGTGTTTTTATTGTTCAACGTCCAAATTTGGTTCATTATCGCTGTCCTGAGTGATGCGTTCAAGAACGTCTCAAATTTTAAAGACTGAAAATCAGCTGGAAAAGAAAACTGTTTTTCTGTGCTGTGTTGTTAAAACGCATTCTGGGAAATGTAGGAAATGAAAGCAGAGGAGGCAGGTTAGTTTACCAGGAGGAGTGTTGTCGATCACAGACAGGTGAGACAGGTGAGCTCTGTGGAGACAAACAGCAGCTGAGGGACAGAAAACAAACACACATTAAACATTGAGACCCTGAACGCCTCACAGGCTGCACGTTGGCAGACCTGTTCACAAAACCAGCCCAGAGCTGCGTTCAGTGCTCAACCAGAGTTCATGTACGTTTATTGTGGTTGTGGAACATATAAAGATCTGAAGAAACAACGTCTGTCAAACAGGAGACGCTCTGCTCTCTTTTTTTTTTTTATCTCTTTACATTTGTTATAACGGTTTCTGTGTCAGTTAGCAACATGATGAGTACAGACCCGCCCGCCCCTCCACCTCCTGTACATACAGTCTCTCAAATCAAACACACCCTCCCAGATCACCCCCCCCCCCTCCCCCCAAACACGTCCTGGACTGAGAGAAGTCTTGGCCTGCTGGGACAAACTGAACCTTCAGCTGATTATAAATGATGGCGCCACCTGCTGGAGCTCAAATGTACATCGTCTATTTACAGAGGGATGATGGGAGATTTGTTGGAGGACATTAAAAGTTCTTCTAAAACAGAAAGTGACTTTGATACTGTTGTCGGCAAAATACTGATGGTCGAACTGCAGATGGTCAAATAATTCACATTAAAGTAAGAAACGCCCAAAAACAAACCTATTGCACCAAAACAAAGACGCGACTGAACATCATTGTTTCCTGCGTCATGACGACAGACGCTTATCTACAACATGTGTCACTATTTAAATAAATCTGACCCCGCCCCCAAACATCTAACTAGCCCCGCCCCCAGGAAACAGAAACAAACGTCCACAGAACCCGAGCGTCGTCCGCCGCCACACTTTGGTTAAAACAAAACAACAAACTGACAAAAGAATAAAAAATTAAAAATACAAGTATTAAATATTTTTGTATTAAAATTACTTAAAAATCCCAAATAAACATTTTGCAGATGGAGCGAGGAGCCGTAAATATTCTATATATATTCATTTGTATGTAAAAACATTTCTGTTCTGTTCTTTAAATAAAAATATAATAGGAGCCAGTCCGTCACACTGAGCGCGCTCCGTGCCGGTGTTCGTGTCACGAGCGGCCGATTTTAAACAGTACTTCACACATGATGGCCGCCACCGAGGTGTTGAGGGCGGCCGACAGCGAGATGTCCAGCAGCCGGCTCTCGTACAGAACAAACTCCGACCGGTTCTCCTCCACCTTCGCCATGGCCAGCAGTGCTTTGGCGGCACGGCACATCATGTTGACGCTGGGTGGCTCCGGCGGCGCGGCGGCGTGCAGCATGCTGTGCGAGCTCTGCTGGTACTGAGCCACCGCCACACTGTCCTCCAGGAAGCCGATCAGAGTTCCCACGCTGCCCTTCTGCAGGGCGATGGAACGTGCCGCCGTCGGGTCACCCTGCGCCAGGTGGGACAGCACGGCCACCGCCATCTCCCGACACACCTGGCTCTTCCTCTCGCCCACCAGGCGCATCAGCGTGGCGTAGAGCTTCTGCTGGCGGCTGAAGGGCGGCGTGGCGAGCAGCAGGTCCACGTTGCAGTCCTGGATGCTCAGCTTGCACAGACACTCCAGCACCAGTCTCTGAGGCGTGAGCGAGGAGCCGCCGCCCGCCGCGGAGAACGGGTCCTGGGCCTCGGCGGACGGGCACACCATCCAGTGCAGCAGCCCGTCCAGGATGGGCAGGCAGATGCTCTCGGGGTACTGCGACAGGTCCAGCTGGCCCGACATGTTGGCCAGCGTCACCAGCGTGTTCTCCCTGAGCGCCGCCAGGCAGTCCCACCACCACTCGTCCCGGCTGCAGGCCAGCCCTTGCTCCTCCTCCCGCTGGTAGCTGGGCGGCGTCCGTTTCCTGCGCGGGTGGTGGTGGTGCAGCAGCACCAGCCGGCCCAGGATCAGCAACAGGCCCGGGTGCCGCGACATGTCGGCGTCGTTGCCGGGGACGAAGGAGAGGCCGCGCACGATGTTGGAGATGCAGACGCAGCGTTTAGCCAAAGAGTCCTGCCACGACTCGGCGGTGGACAGAGGAGCCTCGTCCCAGCAGCGAGGCTCATCCTCCAGCTGACTGAGGGGACTCTGGGCCACCGGCGACCTCTGACCTCTGACCTCCAACAGGACGCCTGGAGAGGAGACACAGAGACGTCACAGACAGAAGAAGAAGAGCTGAAGGTGAGTTGAAATGAAGAGTGGAGCAGAGACAGAGCCCCCTGCTGGTCAAACACCTGAACTACAACACATTTTCTACTGATCAGCAGATGATTAGAAACAAGATGGAGGCTGATCAAATCAATAATCAATAAAAATAAATCATGTGTCACAAAGTTCTCCTCCTCCTCCTCCTCGAAGTCTTTACCTTCTTGGCTTTCAGGTGGCGTCTCCTCTCCGGCTGGTGGGCTCCTCTCCTCCACCTCCTCCTGCCTGTCACCTCCTCCCCCTGTCTCCTGTCTCCTCCCCTCGTCTCCTCCCCTCCTCCCGTCCCTCTCCCCTGTCTGAATGTGAGCGGTGGAGTCTCCTCCTCCGGCCTTCCAGTGCAGGAGGCCGCTGATGAAGCCGTTGGGTCGGCGGAGCTCGGCCCAGCGCTCCTCCACCTCCTCCCACTCCTTGCCCTCCTCCTCCACCTTGATTGGCAGCTTGTCGTACTTGCTTGCCTGCAGGGGGCGGGGCTCTGCCTGCTCCTGGTGCTCCTCCTTCACAACCTCCGCCTCCTCTTTGACGACAGGTTCGCTGTCTTTCACCTCCTCCTCTGTGTCAGGAGCAGCTGTGAGCAGCACCTCCATCCTCTCCTCCATCTCCTCGATCAGCCTCCTCGGTGTCCTCAGCTCCTCGGCTGATGGGCCGTCAGCTGGTGGCTCCCTCAGCACCTCCTGCTGCTCCTCAGGGGGGTCAGGCAGGGGTCCCAGCAGGGTCCTCTGGCCCTCAGTTCCCACCTCGTACTCCTCCAGGATCCCGAAGATCTGGATGAGGCAGCGGCGGTAAAACTCCACGATGAGCTCCAGGAAACCAGGCAGCTGCAGGAGGACAGGAGGGGGAGAGGAGGAAGAGGACAGGAGACAGGTGGAGGACAGGAGGAGGACAGAAGGACAGGAGGGGGAGAGGAGGACGACAGCTG
The DNA here is from genome assembly GCF_011397635.1 of Epinephelus fuscoguttatus. Classification (NCBI taxonomy): domain Eukaryota; kingdom Metazoa; phylum Chordata; class Actinopteri; order Perciformes; family Serranidae; genus Epinephelus; species Epinephelus fuscoguttatus. The sequence continues at coordinate 1,373,253 of NC_064762.1, read as the reverse complement.
AGTCATTATAATGTATTAACTGCAGCTTTACATTTGCATTAAACTGTGAGGTGATAATTCTTCTTCTACACTTTATTAAAATGTTACATGTAAATAAATAATAAACATCAACGTGTGTGTGTGTGTGTGTCTGACCTGTGTGAGGCTGAAGGAGCCCACCGTGCTGTCGTCATACAGCAGGATATTGATGGTGTCCAGAGCCCAGCTGCTCTCTGCCAACAGGCCCGACTTCAGTGACATCATCACCCGCCACGCCTCTGGGGTTCCTGATTGGACGAAATCGATCAGAGAACGTCAGAGTCACAGAGAGACGTGATGTTGGTTTGTTATGTGACCGCAGGAAGTGTCGATGTCAGTGTGATGTCAGAGGTGTGGAATTTGTCTTGGCTGCATCGTCCACGCCCTCGAACATTTTGGAACCTCTGACACTGAGACCTTTAAACGCTGCTGACCCTGTGTTACGGCTGCTCTTTAGTCTGAACGGGAGGAAACAGACTTTGAAAACGATGATGCACGCACGTTCACTTCCTGATGAGGTCTCATCGACCAACACGTGTCCTTCCCTGATTGGTCAGGCCCGATCATGTGACCCTTTCCCAGAAGGAAACAAACAGCTGTGATGACTGACGGTTAATTCAACATGGAGGACAAGTTCCAGGCGATGCTGACCTGGCAGCTGCTGTGTGGTTAAATTCTGCATTTTAAAATGTTTCTACTGCCTCCATGCTACACGCACTACTTCCGTGTCGAGCGACACCATCAGCACAACGTGGAGCGATAGTTCTGGGTGATGATGGAAGAACTGGTGCCTCCTTTCATGAACAGTTTCACCGCCTCGTCTGTCCGAGCAGAGAAATCTCTGGTCTGACTTCTCTGCGGTGTTTCCTGCGACTGAACAACAAACTGTAGAGTCGACAATCTACTTCATGTTTACTGCGATGCCCCACAAGCGCGAACGGTCATGTGATGTGTGTTTTCAGTCATTTAAGCGTGGACGAGATGACACTTGTGTGTGTGGATGGAGTCTCAGTGTGTGTGTGTGTGTGTGTGTGTTGTCTCACCTGTGTCCTTGGAGGTGAGCCGGCGTCGTGGCTTCAGTTTAGGAGGCGTGGCCTCCACAGAGCTGGGGGGGAAGCTGACCTCTCTGTGGATGATGGGGAGGCCCTGTGTGGGTGGGGGCCCCGGCTTCTTCATGGAGGGCAGGTAGGGGGCGCTGTTGGGGGACAGGGAGCCCCCCAGAGGCCGGGGGAAGGAGGAGGGGCTGTGAGAGCGGGTCACGTGGTTAGGGACGGTGGGCGTGGCCTGGAAGGAAGAGGGGGGCTGTCTGGAGGGCAGGGGGGGCATGGAGGGGGAGGAGGAGGAGGAGTGTGGGGGGAATGGGGGCTGGCGTTGTCCTGGATGACTGGGGGGCCACTGGCTGTCCTGGGGGGCCCGGCCCTCCTGGTCGTCTCCTCGGCCCATGCCGGGGTAGGGGGGCCCCTGGCCCTGCCGGCTGTACGTGTAGCCCATGTCTGTCCTGGGGTGCCACATGTTGGGCTGCGGCCCCTCCCCGGGGCCCCCGGACACCGCCGGTGGTCCTGAGCCCATCATGCCGTGCTGTGGGGGGCCCTGCCGGTCCCGGGCGTATGGGTACGGGTACTGGCCCTGCACCGGCCGCCGCTCGGGGCCCATGTAGCTCCCACCGCCTCCTCCACTGTAGGGGCCGAACATGTCGGGCTGCTGGGAGCCAAACTGCTGCACCGTGAACGCCTCGCCTTCATGACGCTTCGCCGGGGGGTAAATCCCCTCCATCGCACGCTTGTAACCCTGCAAGACAGAGCGGAGGGAAAAGACGAGCTCACACAGGTTCATCAGGTTCCTTCATGACGTCGCTGCTCAGCTCCAACAATAGCGGAGGACGCTGTTGTCGTGGTGGGCGCCACAAATAAAAGAATGTGTGAGAAACCCTGTGAAGTTTATTCTGTATCAGAGAGCTCACCTGCTGCTGAGGGTACAGGGGCTGATGGGAAGTGTAGGCCATGCCGTGAGGATACTGCTGCCCGTAACCGTCGTGTCCGTGTCTGAAGACAGCGAGGACAAATCATTGACACACAGCGTCGAGACAAAACGTAAAATACACTCTGACAAAAGACGAGGTGTCCTCTCACCTCTGGTGGGGGTATCTGTTGGCGGGGTACATGCTCGACTCGTTTCCAGATGGACCCATACTGTTCTGACCTCCAGGTGGCGCCATGGCTGCGTCTGGTCCCATCACGTGATCTGGCCTGCGAGACAGAAGAGACGACAGGAAGTTGAGTCTTTGAATCAGTTGCAAATATTTGTTTCAATTCAGACACAAACAAGCTGTTTGTATAATTCATCAGCACGAACATGAATTATTGATCGTTATGGGAACGAACAGAAAAACACTTTTTACATTTTTTATAGATGTTTATTTTTTAGCACAAAAAAATATTTGAAAGTTTTCTGTTTTTTTCACAATTGCAGCTCAAAAATCCCTCAGCTGATAAAATATCATGTTTAAACTGTGTGTCGGCGTCTGGACTCATTCTGGAGGAACTGTACAGACACATGGTGCTGTACGCGTCACCTTAAACAGCTGGATCGCATGTTCCATCGGTTTCTGTTCAGTAACTAAACCTGAACCAGAGTTCCAGGAACACATCAATAGAAATGTTACAATGATTTACAGAAGCACGCAGACGTAGGAATGATGTTTAGACACCGACAGAACTGATCAAACACAGCGAGCCCTCGGACGCTCTGACCAGGATCTTACCTCCGTTCGTAGCCGGGGCCATAGGGGTACTGGGGCCTGGGGCCCATCCCTGTCAGGGGCCCAGAGGGCGGCCCACGGGGGTACATGTCCTGCATGGCACCGCTGGGCATCTGACTGGGACCAAAGGCCTCGCCGGGCCCCGGACCTGCAGAGGAACAGGTGAAGACACATCACGTCATTTAGGAAAAATAAAAAAGGAAACTGAATCATCAATAAATATTTATTTTTGTTATTTATTTTATCACTGTGTTATTTAAGTAAATTATTTTGATGGTCTGTGAGGAGGAAAATGTAAAAACTGAGTGAGGTTTTATAAACTGCTCAGTGGTGATGTAACGTGTGTGCAACATGAGCTATTAACAGCCCTGTGTTAAGAGCCAGCTGAGGGTTTGTCCAGCAGGGGGCAGCAGAGCACAGTGACTGCATCTGAATACAGCACACACACTTTGAACTGTGTCAGGACCAGAACGCTGCAGCAGCACCTGATGATAATAACTATCTAACATGAACACTGTGGAACGCTTCATGTGTTTTAATTAATCTAAGGTTTGTTTTCTATAAAATAATCGTACTGACTCACAGATGTCACATTCTGCAGTTCTCTACAGTGTCTCTCTGCTCCTCACCTTTCCTCGGTCCTCCGTACGGGTCTTTGTTGGCATCGTACTGCATCCTCATCGAGGGGTCTGTAGGGCCTCCGCCCTGCTGGTAGGGGGCGCCGCCGGGGCCTCGCTTGCTGTGGAAGGCTGGATCGCTGCCTTCAGAGAACGGGTCCTGGACGCTCACCCCGACCATGTTCCTGAGACAGAAACCACAGCAGAATATTAACGGCCTTTTTAAGTAAAAGTTTCTCTCTCTCTGGAGTCTGAAACTAAAATTGACATCACAGAAACATGAGTTAACACCTTGTGCTTTTTACACATGGATGGCGCCGCAGAGCCGCCACAACGTCCTGTCTTTGCACCTCCTTTACATGTTTACACAGAACCAAACAACAGCATCACCATGTGGCTCCAGTGTGTGATGTCAGACAGCATGATGACATCACAGAATCAAAAGAGGCGTGACATGTAACGTAACAGCGTTGACCTCTAGTGTGACATGTAACATAAATGTCAGCAGCTCTTTATAAACAATAACAATGACATCACATGTCAATAACAATCATTTAGTGTCCCTGTTATATGGCAGCTTATCTCGTCCTCTGCTCAGAGGGTAAGAAGCTCCTGGACCTCACTGTTTGAGTTAGCTGCTAACTGCTAACAGCTGCTGTTCTTCTTCTTTGAGTTAGCCACTAACTGCTAACAGCTGCTTTTTAGATCTCCCACGGTGGGTCGCACACATAATACATGAAAATGTCACACCTGTCCCATCCATGGTCTCATCCTGCTGGCTGTCCCTCATTCTGGCGCTGTTACTTCCTCTGATGCCGCCTTAAGCACAAGACAACTTTGTCCCCCCAATCTGTGATCAAACCTTTTATAAAAAACATCAAGGTGGCATGACGGCATGAAATTCCCGCCATAAAGAGGCAATGTGAAAGAGGGTTCTTGACAAATTATAAGAAATTCCCTCAACACATTGATGGACATCTCTAGTCCAAAATATCGTTACCTTAAAAATGATGCTTGTTTTGTCCCTGCAGGTGCTGTGTCTCATGTATTACTTTTAGGTGTGGTGTACCACAGGGTTCGATCATGGGTCCTCTGCTGTTGACTCTATACCTGCTCTGTTAGCAGCAGTTACCCACAGGTGTGACATGTTATGTTGATGACATCAGCTCTCTGTCACACCAGATTAAGGCTGCGTCCGTGTGACTTTCTTACAAAAGACATATCTGACATTAACCTGTAGATTCTGTTTTAACCAACAAACATCAAATGGTAAACTCTGAGCTGCATTTTAATGACAACAGAAGCTGATACAACATTTGAATAGTTTGTGATCTGTGCTGCTGAGCTGGTGAGTACCTCCTGACTGAATTCAGGCTTTAAGCCCCGCCCCTACCTGTTTCCAGGGTGGGGGCCCATCTGGCTGTGCGGGGTGGAGGCTGGGGTCGGGGGCTTCAGGTCTCCAGGGGCCTCGGTCAGGGAGCTGCTGCTTGACTGAGGGGTGTTGGGGCCCTGCAGGGAGCCCGAGTTCGCTGCAGAGATACAGAGCAGACAGAAAACCTGCTGAAATCGATGGTTACGTGTCATCATGTGACGTCACGGTGCAGTTATTCAGACGGGCCTGAACAAACAGGAGAAACCAGACTGTGTTTGTCAGTACTTGTGGGGCCCATTTTTGTGGGACTAACAACAGCTTAAATTAGATTATTAGCTTTAGTCTCCACATGCTCCACTACAGTTCCTTATTCTACTCTTCTATTAAGCTGTGGATACCTCTGACTTATTTCTTTGACTCTCTGTTATCTGTTTTTATTTCTGTCTTTGTGCTGCAACAACTGAATTTTCCAGATCATTCATTTTATCTTTTCTATGGTATAATTATTTTTATACGTGAAGGTGTCAAAATTAAAATTCTGCTCTGAACTCAGTTTTGACCAAATACGTCGTCACTGTGACTTTACAGGGTTAAATTACATGAACTTATTTCACACAGGTTTAATCAGCTCTGAGGAGAAACAGAGGCATCGTGGGAAACTAGGTCAGATTGAGGTCACTGGTGTTTACCGTCACACTCTCCTCCTCCGCCTGACGACTCACTCTGCTCCTCTGTTACATAATCTCTGTGTGTGTGTGTGTGTGTGTTTTCACACTGTGAATCTGGAACATTCGTGGCTCGGTCGTTCTGTTAAATCTAAATCTTCCTCACAGCTTCATTCAGACCTGATTTACAGACAGAGTCACAACACTGAACGAGGTTTGTCACAGGAAGTGATGTCAGTGCCAGAAAACAGCATGGAATTTGAGCGTAATGATACCGAGTTTTCTCACAGGCTGCATCACTGCTGGATTTTAAAACTTAATTTCAGTTGCAGACTTAAAGACGAATGACCGTCCTTCTCCTCCTCGTTAATAATTGTTCATATGTTAATGTGAAGTCACTCGGTTCAGACTCGAGTCGCCATAATGTTACAGAAACATTACAAAGACGTCTCAGTAATGTTACAGAGATGCTCCAGGTCTGACCTGCTCAAACTGCCGCTGTGACTTTTATGTAAATTACCCAAGTCACATGACTCAAGTGTTCATTCAGACGACTCGTTAAATTACCAGAACTGTGTAACGAGGTTCATGTTAATCTTCAGTCACATTCAGTCAGACACACTGGTCACCTGTGGGGACCACCGATGTTCTGGTGACGTGTGAGAGCCAACGTTTAGACAAAGTCACTTCGGTGGAACAAAATGTGTTTACGACAAACTTTAAATCAATAACTTAAATTAATTTAAAAAAATGACACCAGATGATTGTTTTAATCCCTTCTGGGGTCCCAACTCACACATTTCAATTTTTAGTAGTTATGGGTCCATCTTTACACATTTCTTGTTTTTAGTACTTGTGGGGACCACTGTCAGACACTGGTCACTGTACCTGTGGAGACAGCACTGACACCTGTCTTGATGTTTCTACCTGTACACACGAGGAAGAACTCTGATTCAAACCTCACAGGTGACGGGGTTGTTCATCACTGGTGGTGGTGAAGGTGTGGAGGAGAACAGGTGAGTGCTCACCTGGGGACGGGGGCTGGATCTTGGCCTGGAGGGACAGAGGTTTCTTGGTGTCTCCGGTGGGGCCCAGGGCCTCAGGTGGAGGCTCCTCCCCTCGCTCCACCTTACACTCGTAGGCGAACAGGTACTGGATGTACTGCTTCTTCAGAGAGCTGGCCGAGCTGCTGGACGTCCCCACGTTCAACAGGGACGACAACTCCCTCCACTTCTTGTTCTTGTTCACCTGAGGAGGAGGAGGAGGAGGAGGAGGAGGAGAGTAAACACGTTTCTCAGACAAACACTGGAGCAGGTGAGGAGTTAAACCCAGAGGAGTTGTTGTCTCACCATGGCCAGTCCTCCGATCTCTCTGACCGCCATGTACAGTCTGCAGAGGTCCAGAGGTTTCTTCCCGACGGCGGGCAGGTTTGGGACGGGCGTCCCCCTCTCGTCCATGAAGGTCAGGTAGCGGTCCACCCACAGCCTCCTCTCCGGCTCAGAGCCCATCTCGTACAGCCGGGTGATCTTCTCGTTGGTCATGGTGGCCACATTGGGTTTCTGCAGAGACCGAGACACAGAGACCACCGTCAGCTCCCAGGTTACAGATCAGAGCAGAGACAGACTGCACAATATGACCACGGATCAGCCAACATGGACCAAACCAGCAGATATACATCAGAATCTGATTTAAACCGTGACTCAAGTTTTTATTTTCAGGTTATAAGTTTGTTTAATAAAAAAGAGTTGATGCGATAAATGAGGAAACATCCTTTGTCTTATAAGTTCTAATGTAGCAAAGATTTAACTCCCAACTGATCAGCTGTTTCAGCTGTCAGCGTCTTCCTGGATGTTCCCATGACCATGCATTTTGTCTTTGACTCTAGAGAGCATGACACATGGCCAACACCAGGGCTGCGCAACATGTTAACACATATCGACATCGTGGTATCAGACCTGATATGAGTCTCAAATCTCATCCTTCTGTTAGTTCACTACGTACTTCCTGCGTGGTGCACTCATTTCCACAGGGCAGTGTCTCAAATCACACACTCTCATTTTGCAGTAACTGGACGTGATGACAGCTTTTTTAAAAACCGCCTCGGTTTTAAAACCGCCTCGGATGGTGGAACATTATCACCAACATCTGACCGCCCACACATGAACTAAACTTATGCCACGTCAGTGCTGATTAAAATGTGCCACCGTATCTAAGAGCAAGTTAGCTAGCTAGTGAGTGCTAATGTTAGCACTCATATTACTATTGGTGGTACCAAATCAGTACAGACCCAACAAACAGTAGAAATCTTTCCCTAGGAATTGGGACACCACTCACTACGTCACCGCGTCGGTTACATTCACGCATACGTAACTATTTTAAACAGAAAGCTGCGAGCCATCTACATTTCCAACCGGCATCTACAATGGAGTCTCCAGTTGAGTTCATCCTACTGATTGCGTTTGCCGCATTCATCATGCTTCGTTTGATGAACGACAGACGACAGGGGACTTCTGCTAGCTAGCTAACCAGCTAACATTACGAGGCAGCATAGTTATACTAGCTGGCGTGTTATCGTAATGTGAAAAGTCCAAGAAATTTGCAGAACAGGACAGATGACAGAGGCCAGATAGTGCGAGCTAGCTAGCTAGCCAACAAGCAACCTGACGACGGTAACATTAGCTATGTATAAACTTTTTCCCCGTCTCTTGCTCGGTGGTAGCCATGGTGACGTCTACCTCTCGCTGGCAAGTCAGCATCTGAAATCCCTCGCTCTGAAGGGCTAGTTTCATACCCGCTATCCCTCGTTATGCCCCCTACCCCTACACGCAAAAAGGAATTGGGACACCACTACCCCTCACAGGAACACGCAAATGTAGGGGTAGGGCCAAGGGGGGTATTGGGACGGGCCCTTAGTGCAGAAACATGTGGAACTATGTTGTCTCCAGCTGCCATGTCAGAAGCTGAGAATTCTGTCACGTAGTTTCAGCTATGTGACAAAGATGGTGACCCTTGAGGGCGAGAAGTGTCCGTCATTCCACACTCAACATTTGGACTGTTTTGAGCACACCAGTGGTACACTGTGTTTTCCCGTACTATGCAGCGTGAACACACTTAGAGCATGCCAAATATGAAGTGTTAAGTTCAGGAGTCTGAGATCTGAGACACACTGACAGTGTCAGATTGTGGATTTGGTTATTACAGTAAGATAAATTTGCTGAAGACTTCACTTCAAGACGTTACTGAAAGCAGAATATTGAAGTCTTTTATGACAGAGCTCTGATAACCTTTCACAACGCTGATGACTCTGATCTAAAAGTTGGCGACGCTTTTTATCTGAGAGGTTTTTAAATTTAAGAGTTTTTGCTGTTTTTAATGAGAAAGTTTCAGTAAACATGTAGAAAATCACATCACTGTGTAAAAACAGTCACAATAAGAAAAGCAGCTTTTGACCATCAGATGAAAACACAACTCTGCTCTGTCCAATGAAAACCTCGTATCTCCAAAAAGTCACACTTCTGTAAAATTAAAAAAAAAAAAGCTGAGGAAACTTTAACGTGTTGATTTCAACATTAACTCCTTGGTTTTATTTATAACAGTGCATTCAGGAGACGAAAATAAAAAATGATTCTGTGACAGAATCTGGAGATACGAGGTTCATCGGCAGCAGGAAGTGGGGCTCTATGGGGGAAGAAGTCAAAATGACTTGACGGTTTCTCGCCGTAGAGCCCTCAGAAATAAAAACACAGAGAAGTCTGCGACACTTACGGGGCTGGTTGACGTCTTGGACCAGGCGGGGCTGCTAATGCTATCACTGTCCTCCCCGTGACAGGAGGACAGACTAGCTGAGCTGGGGGACATGGGGGACGGGGTGGGGGGCTGGGACACACACTGAGACACAAAACATACCCACACACACACACACACACACACACACACACACACACACAGAGCCATGTGGTGAGGGGACGTCAGGAAGCACAAATCTTTAAAATACATAACAGAGAGAGAAATCTTTCTTCTTCTAAAGCTTTGTTTTCATGCACAGATGTTAGCGTTAGCATTTAGCAACTGATGGACAGTCGGGTTAATACAGACAGGAAGTAACCACGAGCTGGACCTGTCACAATAATTACATTAATAATAATAAGTACATTTATGACTTAATGAGACCAGCAAATATTATCAAGGTAACTTCCATATGTCGTATGATACGGAGCACTCCAGGAATGAGTCCTAAAACCTGTAAATCAATTAGCATGTTAGCAATTCCTGTTCCCTCGTCTCAAAGTCGAAGTGTTTTTAACAAGTTTTAAACGTCTTAAATCATCAAAAATTTCGCTGGCTTTTTGATGAGGGAACCAGGGCGACGCTAACATCAGGGTCAGACTACAAATTAACATCATCCCTGCAGCTCTCTGTCGTCCATTGCCTTTATGTCACTAATATTTTAGCTAACGTGACATCAGATCAAACGGCAGCGTTTTCCTGAACACTGTCAGATTCAGGCGCCTGAGCTATATCAACAGAGAGAAACCAACACTAAGACACAGTTTGGTTGTTTATGTGTTGTTTGGTTGTTTATGTGTTATTCATTTAGGTTATCTTTATTTTTTTAGATTTCAATGCCTGAATTTTCGTATGAATTAATAGTTCATAGCTCTTTAAGGGTGTACTCACATCATTATGCTATTTAGTGACGTGACATGGTCTCAAAATGAAAATAATACAGTTTATCACCATTGTTTCTGGATTATTATTTTGTGACAGGCCGTCCAGCAGAGATCAGACACCTCGGTAACGATAACAAGTCATCAGCCATCTTTTCTGCTCAAGTCCAGTTCTAAATATCTGATTCATAACATCTTCAGACTGAACATTTATTAACAGGTCACAGTTTGATTTTCAGGAACGATTCATGCTCCAATAAAACAGGTGCAGATTCTTCTTAAAGCTCATTAAAGTCTTTCTATAATGAGGAAACAAGAGGATCAGCATGTGGGACAAAATCATTTCACGTCAAGCTGCTTTAAACCAAATCTCATGTTCTCCATCAGCTCAGAGTCACAGCTCACAGGAGTCTGTACAACTGGGTCTGTCCTCTGAGCTCCCACTCTGATCAGGAGAAACTCTCTGACAGGGAGGAGACGAGAAACCTGAATCCTGATTAAAACCAAATCCAACTAAATATCAGGGACACAAGTCAGATTTCTCTGCCTGCCAGGTTCCTGTGAGTTATTCTCCAAAAACAATCCAGTAATCTGGAAGAATTTTAACAACCAACTGACTTTAAAGTTTCCTCGCTGTTGTCTCACATCTGCTCCGATGTCTCTCTGACAGCTGACATGAAATAACACAAAAACACACCGAAGCTTCGGAGCGGCAAACTGAGAGCAAACTGCTGCAGCACAAAACACGGAGGAGGAAAAATTAGCAGCGACGCAGTGAGGAGAAACTCCTCGACAAACTGCAGACACAAAGCAGCCGGAGAACTCCAGTCAAAGGCAAAGACGAGTCGTCTCCAGTAACCCCGACACAGATCCCAGATCAAGGCCGACTCCTCACTATACGATAATGAGGAGCGGTGAGGAAGGAGAAGTCGGAGCGTTCAAACCTCTCCAGCTGCCGAGCTGAACTCACACAAAACAACATTAAACAAGCAAGAGAAGAAGATGAGTGTAAAAAGGCTCTGTTGGCAGGAGCGGGTTATTTTGGGGTTTTCTGTAACACTTTCCAAACCAGCCAGACGAGATAACGACGGCGAGCTGCTGGAGACTAACTCATCAATACTGTCAAACACCTCCCGGCTGGAACAAACACACTGCAACTGAAAAGCTGACACGTCAATCAGAGTTACAGTTTCTGCCTCACAGTGCGACAGATGCTGTTTCCTGACGTCTGAGACGACTTCCTGTCTGCTGGAGGAAACAGTCGGAGGAGCTGGAGGAAACAGTCGGAGGAGCAGCGCTGGGCGTTTAAACATAGTAATCTTCATATCATTTTCCTCTATAGAATAAAACAAACGTTCCATAAACGTTAAACCACACGTGGCGGGGGAGGGGCGCTGATGCACCTTAAACACCATTTACCACCTGCCTCTTAACAGGAGAGGAGGATGAACAGCCAATCAGAGGACGACAGGCTCATAGTTTGAGCAGAACAACACCAGTAACTAAACGAGTGACACCGAAGCAAACACAGCGTCCACGACCTGCTCCAAGCCGCTGTCAACAACAACGATCACTCTGCTTCAACAGCTGTGAGATATTTTGATCTCTCGATGTCAACATTGCAACATTTATCCTGAATTTAACCAATCCTTGGAAATGCTGCACAACCGTGCAACTTTGTCCGATCGTTGCAGCACTGACTGATAACGTTCTGTCGATCTCCCCCTGGTCAGCTGCCAACTTATTCAGGTTTAATGTCCTGAAGGTGAGCGAGGTGTCCTGGAGATCACTCCTCATGCACACCTCATCAATCAGCCGCTCCTTAACTGAAGATTTTTAAGGACCTAAAATGTCTCGGAGGGTTTCAACTCTCTGTTCTCCATCTTTGTACGTGATGTAAAACTCTGAAGCTTCTGTTCAGCGGTGACGTTAGTCTGCATGACATGCGTCTGTTAGAGCTGACTGACAGAACGAGCTGTGATTGGTCCACACGACGTACCTTGGGTTTCGGGGGTTCGGCGGTGGCTGGACAGACGCCCTCTTTGCTGAGCTCTAGCCGCTGCTTTGCGTCTGGATGAGCTCCCATCCCGTCTGCTGACATCATCATGGGCCCTGGGGGACGAAGCACAAGGTCACTGACAAACCTCCGTCACACTGATTTGTGACGGCGCTCTGTGGCTCTGTGGTCGTACCTGAGGGTGGGGCGCTGTAGGGCGGTCCCTGCGGCGTCATTCTACCAGAGTTGCTGCCTGCCTGCTGGCTGTAGGGACCTCCAGGACCTCCAGGACCTCCAGGGCCTCCAGGGCCTCCAGGGCCCATCCCTCCCATCGGTGCCATGCCCAGGTAGCTACCCTGCCTGGACACCACAGAAGAAGAAGGGTTTAATGATTATTGTCATTATGGGATGTGATATAAGAAGTGAAGCAGCAGCTGTCGTGCAATAGGTGACAGGAAGAGGAGGGTGAGGAGGAAGAGCACAGTGTCTCCAGGACTTGTGCAGTTTGTGACAAAGAAGTGAAGACGATCTCTTTGTCTCAGTTTAGACCTCTAACATCCCTCAGGATTAATAAAGTGTCTGTCTGTCTGTCTGTGTGTCTGTCTGTGTGTCTGTGTCTGTGTCTCTTTAAGGATTGTTGATGAAAAAACAAAGTTAGTTCCTGATGAAGACACCACATCATCATCATCATCAGCAGCAGCAGCAGCAGCAGCCCGTCTGAAGCCATGCAGAACCCGTCAGAGGACAGGAAGTGGTCTGGTTAGTAAAACATCCCATAATATCTCTGAGCCTGACAGAAACTCATCCCTCATCTTTTTATAACGAGAATAAAACAAACGTGTTTCAACAGGTGGTTAAACTGTGACATCACAGCAGAGGTCAGAACATCATGTCTGTGCGTCTGTCAGGCTCCGGCACCAAACCTACCCATAATGCTCAGGGGGGGTCTGCACGGCGGGCTGAGGCTGAGCAGTGGTCCCCTGCTGGGAGTGGTGAGGAGGGTGAGGAGGGTGAGGAGGGTGAGGAGGATGAGAGGGATGAAGGGTGGGAGAGAGGGCAGGTCGACCGCCGGGCCAGGACTGGTTGTGGTAGGCTGGGGAACGAGCAAAGGGAGGCCTGGAGGAGGAGGAGGAGGAGGAGGAGGAGGGAGAGGGGGAGGAGGAGGAAGAGGAGGAGAAGCAACAGAAACGTAGATTTGGTGAAAACCGCTGACTCTCTGCGGCTTTGGTTCATTCTGCTTGAAACAGCTCGACGCCTTTTGATAAAATAATAACTGTTCTGGTTTTACAGATTCTTCCAGACTTGACCTTTAACCCCCCCCCAGCTCTGTGCAGACTCACCTGCTCTGGGCGACAGCGGCGGCGACGCTGGCGGAGGTCGAGGATGACAAGGAGTTGGCACTCGACCCAGCATTTGGGCCGACCTCAGGCAGTTTGCGGCTGGCGTTGGGCCCCGGGGGCCCCATGCCCTGCCCGGCGGGCTGTGGCATGCCAGGGGAGGTGGGGGCCATGGCACTCCCTCCGGCGGGGTAAGGTCGGCCCCCGGCACCAGGCCCAGGGCCGCGACCTGCCGGGGTGGACGGGCCCTGACCGTGCATGGGACTGCTGGCGTTCAACCCCAGACTGTTGGCTAAACCAGGACCCGGGCCAGGGCCGCTGTAGTTGGCACTGGGGGCCCCGCCGTAGTGGGGGGGCCGGGGAAAGTTACCTGCAGAGGGCGAGGAGGAAACGTCTGTGTTAAAGGTCGTTACTGTGAATCAAGGTGTTTCCTTCCACCTGGGTCACGGTGTTTTACCTGGAGGTCCGTACTGGCCGTATGACGCCCCCTGCTGGTAGGAGCCATGGTGCATGGTGCCCCCCGGCGCTGGGTGAGGGGACATGGGCGGTGCTGACTGCTGAGGGCCAAACTGAGGCCCCGGGGTGCTACGCTGCATGGAGGGAGGGAAACCTGCGGAGACAGACGGCGGTCAGATGTTTGAAGAGAGAAGATGGAGGATGAATGAAGAGCGAGGCGTACCTCTGTCCTGAGGCGGGGCCGACTGAGGGCCGCCGTCTGATCCAGGACCAGAGACCTGAGGGGTCAACTGAGGGCCTGAGGGGGCGCACAGAGACACGGTGTTAACACCTTCCTGTATGTGCTGGTCTCCATGACAACCAGTCAGCATGATGTCAGACTCAACACTGACTTCACAAAGACACGTGAAAACACACTGATGAGCTCTGAGAGACAGGAAGTGACATCATCACCCTACCTGGTCCACTGGTGGCGGGGGACATCGGACCGGATCGTGATTGGCTGCTGGACCCAGCAGGGGACGGCGACGGGGAGGGCGAGGGCCCGGTGCGAGCCGGCGGGGGGAGTCGAGGTGAGACGTGAGGGGAGAAAGGAGAACGTGCTGGAGTCCCCTGGTCGCCCTGAGCGCTGCCGGAGCCCGACGCCCCTGAACTCACCGCCGCCTCGGTGCCAGTGGGCAAGTCATCGATGGAGCCGGATAAATCCTGGAACACAGACGAAGACACGGCCGCTGCTGTTAATTTATTCATGTCTTTATTTCACTGAGTCAGTAATCAACACGTCTGTTTAGACTCAAACTAACTGAAATTATTTTACTTTCATTCTTCAGTGTTTTATTTTCTGACTGGTCGCTGAGGCCCAGTCCCAGTCCCAGTCCCAGTCCGGCCCCCTTTGGCCCTACACCTGGTTCTGCAGGCCCCCCACTGAGTCGTGGCCCTTTAGAACAGAGGTGTAACATCTTCACGTAGGGACGCCACTCATTACGCCATCAGTAGCATTCAGTAGACTGATGTGTTTTATAAAGTGTGTGTGTGTGTGTGTGTGTGTGTGTGTGTGTTTCTGCTCCTTCAGGGAGGAAACAGAACAACATGGGGAGGTTCTCTGGGTCCATGAGGAAGAGGAGCAGGTGATGAAGAGAGGAGAGGAAAAACCAGTGGAGACAAACGAAGAGAAGAAGAAGAGGAGCACTGCACTGAAATCTCCCATCTGCCCCTGGGCCTGGAGCCAGCCAATCACAGCGCAGCAGCCCATCCTCCCTCCCTCCCTCCGCCCCTTGCCAACAGCCCGGCCAATCAGCTGCTGCGCTGCATGTCTCTCACACACACACACACACACACACACACACACACACACACTCCTGGTGTGTGTTCTAATTATAAAGAGTGAGCCGCAGAGTGTTTGTCTGCAGCCTCTATCGACCTTCTCCTCCTGCTTCACCTCCTCTCCTCCCTCTCCTCCTGCTTTACCTCTTTCACCACCTCGCCTCCTGCTTCACCTCCTCTCCTCCTCCCTTCCTTCACCATCTCTCCTCCTGCTTTACCTCTTTCACCACCTCCTGCTTCACCTCCTCCCTTCCTTCACCATCTCTCCTCCTGATTTACCTCTTTCACCTCCTCCCCTCCTCCTGCTTCACCTCCTCTCCTCCTGCCTCTCCTCCTCTCCTACTGCTTCACCTCCTCCTCCTCCCTTCCTTCACTATCTCTCCTCCCCTCCTTCTCTCCTCCTGATTTACTTCTTTCACCTCCTTTCCTCCTCCTCCTGCCTCTCCTCCTGCTTCACCTTCTCTCCTCCTGCTTCACCTCCTCTCCTCCTTCTCTCCTCCTGATTTACCACTTTCACCTCCTCTCCTCCTGCTTTACCTCTTTCACCACCTCTCCTCCTGCTTCACCTCCTCTCCTCCTCCCTTCCTTCACCAGCTCTCCTCCCCTCCTTCTCTCCTCCTGATTTACCACTTTCACCTCCTCCTCCTTCACCTCCTCCCCTCCTCTCCTCCTCGTCACCTCCCCTCCTCCTCTCTGTCAGTCAGTAGTTCAATCATACTCCTCTCAGCAGCTCCTGATGACATCACGAATCAACGTGTTTCACACAAACTCTTCATTTACAGTAAAACACACTCCTCCTCTCCTCTCCTCTCCTCCACCCTTCACCTCCTCCTCACTCTGGTGCTCCTCCTTCAGCTCTCAGCCTTCACCTCCTCTTAGTTTACCCCTGTATCCAGGATTAAAGCAAGTCGTTAGGAGGCTCCAGTCGTCAGTTATTTCAGGTCATTCAGACGTAAAGATTTGTTTTATATATTTTAATTTGAACTGGATTCAGAAGTCTCGATGAAACAACGTTTAAATTTAGATTTTAATAATTAGGAAAGTCAATAAATATGTTTCTGTCTGGTGTGTTTCCAAACAGCCTCAACAGGAAGTCACAAACCTGACCAAGGCTCAAAGTCAGTCAAATAAATAAACAGTTAATTTTCTCTGTTTAAACTGGAGGGATAAAACCTGAGCATCATCTGTGAGGCCTCGCCGCCCGTCGCCATGGCAACTGCATCAGCACCACTGACTTCAAAAGGAGGCTCCGAGCAGGGAAAGAAAGAGACGGAGGGAGAGGGATGATGACGGAGGAGAAGGAAACAGCAGACAGTGTAGAGAGAGGAGCAGTTAGAGAGGAGCAGTTAGAGAGGAGCAGTCAGAGAGGAGCAGTTAGAGAGGAGCAGTCAGAGAGGAGCAGTTAGAGAGGAGCAGTTAGAGAGGAGCAGTCAGGGAGGAGCAGTTAGAGAGGAGCAGTCAGAGAGGAGCAGTTAGAGAGGAGCAGTTAGGAGCAGTCAGAGAGGAGCAGTTAAGAGAGGAGCAGTCAGAGAGGAGCAGTTAGTGACGAAGGTGATTTTGTTGAAGCAGGTTTCAAATGTTTTGTTTTTTTTCTATCAGTGAAACCTTGCAGTCGAATGTGACGGAGACGTTAAACTAACTGGAAAATATTCTCCTCATGTTCGCTGACTCACTCCGAGACGTTTTATCTCATAAACAGACGTCCTGTGATTAGAAAAAACCTCCAGAAAAAAACTCCGGTGTTCCCCAGAGCTCCGTACTCGGGCCTCTGTTATTATTTCTTATCTGAAAATGATGCAGTTCAGTTTTTTACAGACTCAAACTTTTCAGTATTTTTACTGGAAAAAAATCAGATTTAAGTGTGAGCTGACCTGGACACTGCACCAACACTGTGATATTAAGCTTTATAAGTAAAATAAAATATAAATTAATCGAAAATAATCACATATAAGTTCACTGGTGTCCAGTGGTGTGAGGTCATCACAGCAGGCCGTAGTGCACGCTACTGTGCACATATCATCTCGTCACATGATCAATCAGAGACCTCAACACATCAACATACATACTACTCAGAAATCATCACTGCATCTGTACCTGACAAAACATATCAAAGAAAATAAAAAAATATTCACTTAAATCTAATTTGATCGGCATCTATAAAAAATTCTGTTTATTGAAGATAAACTTGAACTTTATGTACAATAAACAGAATTTATCTATAGACACTACTGATTATTTGAAAAGAAAAAAGCACATGACAGATGTGTTTGTCTTTTTAAGGAGCATTTATAACAAATGGCACCTTGTTGAATTTAATGAACACAGCAGATATCTGAGAGACAGTCACTCATAAGGGCATCAGTGACATCATCACTGAGTCTCTGAGCATCTAAACACAGTGTTAGTGGAACGTAAAGTGATGTAGGGTAGTGACGTACCGGCAGGCTGGACGGCCTCTCCTGTTGGCTCAGACTCATCTCCTCGTGGTTTGGTTTCCCAGGAGTCATAGCAGCAGACTGGCCTCGGCCCCCGTATGCCTCCTGAGGCACCTCCTGCGTCGAGACCGACCAGAGGTCAAACGTCAGAAACCCTCAGAGGAACATTTTCTTTACTCTCAGAGGAACTGATGACGTTCATCAAACCTGCCTCAGAGTTTATTCAGTCTGTGTTCTGGAGCTTTCTACCGTTTCACAGGGTCCTCATCACCACACGCTGCTTCACCTCTCAGTTAAACCTGATCAGTCACCTCCCAGCTTCATGACTGCAGAGCTTCTGTCACAAATTGGACGTCTAAAGATTTCCTTGATCATAATTCTGACAGAGCTGAGGCCCCTGTGATCGGCTCCGACTGGTCTACTGAGGAGGTCAGTCAGTACATGGGCCCCGCTCGCTGGTAACATCACGACCGTCTCTACAACTCTTTCCTGTGTGACCAACATTTGAACTCTGAATCTCAAATTACTAAACTCATTCAGTGTTTTTTTCCTGTTCACAAATATCACAAAACTCAAACCAACATATCGTCAAAAACTTAAAGTGCAGACTTTAACAGTTTCTCGCCTCAACACTGCAGCGTCCCCTTAACTCACACAGTCCTCTACAGCTCCACTCTGAATGGTAAAAAATGCAGCGTTCAGCTTTCGTTGATCTGTGGTCGTACCTGTTGAGGCAGTGGGCGTGGCTGCATGTACGGCGGGTGGCTCGGGGCGGCGGGCTGCTGCTGTGGAGGGCTGAAGTACGGCGGCTGACCCGGCTGACAGTAACCTCCCACGCTCTGCTGCTGCTGCTGCTGCTGCTGCTGCTGACTGTACTGAGAACCCATCTGAGGACACACAGAGGACATCAGGACATCAGGACAGTTATAACCACAGAAAACTTCTCCTGAGTCTGTGTGAGGTGCACACGTCGGTGCTGGATTTTCAGGGGAAGGTTCTGAGTGAGTTCTTATGTACAGGGACCTCTGACCTCTGACCTCCTGACTCTAAGCCTCTCTCTGATCAGCCAAGGAGGATCCTTTGGAGGTTTGATGGTGGTGGAAGGAGCATGCTAAAATGTTTCCTAACCTGGCAGTGACTGAATGTTTTCACCATCCAGTCAAAGAGACGTCCAATTCAAGAACGATCCTGTCATCCTGTCATGTAGCCACAGCTTCTGTCTGCAGAGCTGGTGGAGACAGAAACCAGCACAAGAGTGCCCAGAGTGTAAGAGACGACACTCAAAGGAAATACTACCTCTAAAGAACCTGTGTGAGAGTCTCTTACAGGAGAGAGATCAGAGAGCTTCAGAGACCATCAGCAGCCAGTGTGTCTCATCTGCAGAGATTCAGACAAACACACCAACCACAGATTCAGACCCATCGATGAAGCTGCTCGACAACACAAGAAGGAACTTGAGGAAACTCTGGAGCTCTTAAAGGAGAAGTTAAAGGTTTGTGAGCAAGTTAAAGTGAAGTGTGAACAAACAGCAGAACACATGAAGGTCCAGGCCCGACGCACAGAGAGGCAGATTAAGGAGCAGTGTCGCTGCACTCAGCAGCTGGAAAATGAGATTAAAGCCTGGAAACTGGAAACTCAAACTGGAAACTGCTTGTGACTTGTCAGACACCCGTCTGCCAAGTCACAAGCAGCGCCACTGAATCTGAGCCCACTGATTGGCTCACAAAGCTGTCAATCATGTTGTAAAATCTGTTTTATAACATTAAATAACTGATTAAAACCAAACTGATCAGAAACACAAACAGCAGAGTGATAAAAACTACCTGAAAACACAGGAACCATCTTTGGTTCAGTTTAGTTTGGTTCACATCCCATCCACTGACATGAAGAGGGCGGGGTTAATGACCTATGACCTGCAGCCAACCACCAGGGGGAAATCCAGATGTTTCGGGAGCTGTTGTGTCGTCCATCTTCATCAACAGTCTCCCAAAGTGCAAACTTGTGAAGAGTCAAATTTGCGTTCCCTCACAACACTTTTGCGTTCCCTTGCACTAAATTTTACGTTCCCTCACAAGACTTTTGTGTTCAGTCTGAGGAGAATCAGCTCAGTCAGTGTTTCCTGGTTCATCAAAGGTTAAAGCTGCAGTGTGTGAACAGTTGGAAAGAGAAAGTCAGGTTTGTCTGCTTGCTGTTCAACACATTTCTGTCTGACAGGAGAATCATAGTCATAAAAACAAGTTGCACGTATCTTTGTTTGCAGCAGGTAAACCAGCTCAGACCTTTCATCTTCACAGAAACAAATTAAAGCTCCACATTAACATTCATACCACCTTAAAAAGGTGCTTTAACACTTCCACAGTTGTTCCTGCTCAGATCGTTATCCAGCTGAGAGCACACCCTCTCCTCAGGAACAGCAAAACGCAATACGATGCAACGTCAGTGCAATCTGTGAAAGGCGCTGCTCCGAGCGGCCCAGGATTAACTGCCTTGCTCAAGAGCAGCAACCGAGGTGTAACAGCAGTGTAATGATGTAAGCAGGTGTCAGCCATGATGTCTGCAGTCACACAGTCACACCAGTGAAGGAGGAGAAACTTAGAGCTGCAACTGTCGACACTGAACTCATCTATCAACACCTGAGGTCATTTATAAAGAGATCAATATGTTCTGACATGTTCGTGATGAGATGGAAACATGGAGTCACTTTGATGCACCAAATGACCCGCCATCTGAGGGACCTTTCATCAAAGGCAGGTGTGCTGAGGTGAGTGTGGAGCCACATCACAGGGTTACAGTCTTTAACCACCGTGTGTTTGGTTCATCTCAGTTTTTACTGTCTGATGAAGTCATGTAATATCCCACTGCTCTGAACTTTGTTTATGTAAAGAAGGCCTGTTTGTTTATTTGGGGATTTTTGTTTGCTTTCTTTTTTTGTTGAGCGTGACAGTCAAGACAATCAGCTCATGATGTCATCACGCGACTCAAACATCCTGCAAACCAGTCGACTCTAAAAGCAACCGAAGCAGCTGGATCATCAGATCTGCCGTCATGGCGTCTGTGGGCCGCTGATGTTGAACTTATCTGGAGGCCGCAATATGTAATAGTTTGTATTTCGTGCACCACATCGTCCAGAGAGACAGAATGTGATGATGATGAAACGTACGTAATGCTAAACAAAATGATGTCACACACTGACACAGATCAACAAGATTCAGAAAGTCAAATGATAAAGTTTAATGATTTTTACTAATTCTATGACTTTTCCAGGTTTCCATGACCGTGGGGACTCTGGGTCACAGTGACCTTGACCTTTACCCTATGACCACGGACATCTAATCAGTTCATCGTTGAGTCCGACTGGACGATTGTGCCACATCTGACGAATGTGCTCTTGAGACACAGAATTTATCGTTCCATGTCCGAGCATTTTCAAGACTGATTTAAGACGTCTTGATATAACACAGGCCTTATTTTTAGATGAACTTATTCAAGGCCTTTTAAGGCGTTTTAAGGATCTGTGGGAACATGTAGAGGCTCATCATTAAAACACAAACTGCCTGACACAACTGAGAAATGGAGGGGCCACTAACAGGGTCCAGATGGAGGAAGATATTTCAGACTGTTCCTTTAACATGTGCAGTCACAGAGTCGTGTCAAAGCAGAATAAATCTCAGCAGCGCAGAGCAGGAAACCGACAGGTCGACATCCAATTTCATCTGGAACCAGGGAGTTAATAAAGGACGAGTCCCGGGGCCACGGGGGCCACCTGGGGCCTCGCTCACATAAAAGTCATTACATTTCCTCTCTGAGTCTCAGCGAGCACAGATGACAACACTGACACAAGTTCCCTCAGGCTGAACAAAGAAACACGTCTGTCAACCTGTAATGATGTAATAAGGTGTGTGGCGCTCGGCGATGGCGACCTCTCTGTGGAGGAATCTGAGTGAGGCCTCGGGGAGCGAGGAGACTTCACAGGAGGAAGACTGTGATCTGAGTAATCTACGAGCTGAGTGATCACGTCTGAGAAATCCACCTGAAATTTCCTGCACAGCAGCAGAAACCTCCACGCAACACTTCCCTCCAGATTTCACACGTGTTTGACTTTTACTAGAAAGTCCAGAGAAACCTGGTTGAAACTCAGCGCGTGGTGATGTCATGTGATGTCACTGAGTCATTAATCATTATTAGTTGTGTGACCAGCTGATCAGCAGCACCTCAGTGACTCAGTTTACATGCACAAAAATATTGTTTTTTACCCGTGTTCCAAAAACACAACCTTTCCACTGAGCTGATCACATGACGTATGTGCAAACTAATATTCTTGTTTCTATGCAGCTGTGAATGCTCCCATTAATCACCAGTTTGTTTACTTTAAAATTTATTTATTAGCACTTTGATAAAACACTGTTTTCTAGATCAATCACACACATTTAATTTACACTGTTCTGTCTTGTTATTTGTTTTTCTGAGATGTGAATTAATTTCTGTTTGTCTGTGAGTTCCCTGAAGTCACTTCCTGGTTGGCGGTGGGGCGAAAGACGAGGTCAAGGGCGTAAAATAAACCCACCTTTTTTCCAAACCTGTTTTGGAAATTCAGAAACAATTGTGATTGTCAAAATAGTTGCAGATTAATTTCCTGTTGATCAATTTAGAGACTGCTTGTTGCTGCTCAACTTGATGTTACCAGATATTTTCTCATCACAAATATGATCAGCACTGATGTACATCTGAGTTTCTCTTTTTGTTTTACATTTACATTTCAAGTTTTTTTATTTCCACTCAAGTTTCCCGTCATGTTGTTTCTGTTCAGCTCTAACTGCAGATGTTCAGACGTATTGTGTGGAACATAATGATGGTACAGATGATCAGCAGAGAGGTGGGCTCTGCTGCAGCTCTGAGTTCTTCCTCACATCTGCAGGATTTATTTTAACGGACTGAAATCAGACTCCCGTATTCAGATTCAACGTTTCCTGTGGTCTGATTGCAGCTCCAGCTCAGTGTTGCTTAATGTTGTTGTTCATGACGCATCAGTCGCCAGTAAACCCAAACCAGCAGTCTGGAGTCTAAAAATAGCCTGGGCCCAGTCTGCACCAGGAATAGCCTGACCCGGCCCGGCCCGGCTCGGCTGGCGCGGCAGCAGCAGCCATGTGGTCACACAGCATCAATAGGTCTGTTGTCCTCTGAGCGTCCACAGTGACGAGGTAGTGATGCTGCAGATGAATCAGCAGGATGACAGGAAACACTGAGGCTCAAAGTACACACAGTACACACACACACACACACACACACACACACACACAGTAACACACACACTGCAGCACAACTCCACAGACACATTTTACTACAAAGACACCAACAAACTGCGTCACAGTTGTGTGACTCCGCCCACCAGTCCAGTTTCTCTACAGTTTCCATGCATTATCTGTGAAACTTTGTTCTTCAGTCCAAGTGGACGTTTGTGTCACGTTAGAAGAAATTCCCATGAGGCGTTCTTGAGATTTGGCGTTCACAAAGACGGGACAGATGGACAACCGTAAACATAACAGCGCTGACATCATCGCAGAGGAGACAGGAAGTGACACAATCTGCCTCAGAGAGGCTCATGGGACACAGACTGAACTACAACCTGTCAGGACAGAGAAATGAGTCCTGGTCTGAGGTGGACGGAGCGTCACCTACCTGCTGCTGAGGGTACTGCATCGCTCCCATCCCCATCTGCCCCCTGCTGGCCATCCCCATCGGGTATCTGTGGGGGGAGGGGGCGCCATAGGCCTGGCCGGAGTACGGCGCCCCCTGCTGCTGGGAGTACGGGTTGTTGCTCATGCCGTAGAGCTGCGAGCGCTTCATCGCCATTGGGTCCATCGGCGGCACCTGGAAGAGAGACATGATTGGCTGATGAGTTGTTAGCATTAGCATTAGCTCTGTTACTGCAGGTTCACTGTGATCTTAAAAGGACAGATTCTGCTTTTCCATATTTCTGTCATGCGTTTAATGTTACAGTATCAGATGTTCATATTTAACCTTTCCAGACTCTTCTCCTTAACTATGACACTTAATTTCTCCTCAGCTGAGGGCCTTACACAGTTGCATGGGTCCCTTAAAGGTTTCCTTAGTTAAGGGAAAACTCATTTACTGCGTTGAAATGGATTTTACAGCGGTAACAGTTTCCATGGAGACTGTTTGTTTGCTTGGACTCACTGTGACGCCTGTTACTGTCTCACGGAGTTGTCTTAAAGTTCGATAGTGAAAAACATCAGAAGAAGAGAAGAGAAGAAAACCAGACTGGTCAGAGGACGAACACATTAAACTTCAGGAGGAATACAGTCACTGACAGAACAAACTACAGAGTAAATTTGACCCCAAATACAGGAAACAGAAAACAGCTGTGAGGAAAATGATTTGAGTCAAATCCGAAGTGTATCCGTCTGGTTTCTTGAATCACCGTCAGAGGGTGACGATGATTCTCGTATCCACGTGTCCTCACAGCTTTGGTAACTCATGGTTGTCACACATGACGGTTAACAGCAGTTTTATTTAGCAGGTTGAAAACAGTTTCTCCCAGCCGGTGGAGGACAGTGAACACATCACAGGGTACCAAAGGAGTGACAGCTGAGACTGAAGTGTCAGTCAGAGCACATCCACTCACACAGACTGTGAGTAACCCAGAAGCCTGCGAGGCCACTTTAATATTCACGCTCTGAATGTGACACACTGACATAATAGCAGGTGTGAGGAGTGACTCAGTGAGAGCAGATGTTTCACTGCTGCTCTGGCACTAAAAATAGACTCCGTTTATGGATTTTACACACCAACAAAAACAGCAACAGAAACCTGAGCCACATGAATGATCTGTTCTCTGGGTTTCCATCAGGTGGCTGAAGGAGTGGAAACAACAACAGCTGGAGCTGCTGCGGCCTCAGACGCTGATCAGATCAATAATCAATGATCCAGCTGTAAACAGACGGACGGCTGATCTGATGCTCTGATTCTCACAAAGCTCCTAGCATCGATAAATCACAGTCAGTGAATGAATGAATGAATTCTCTGCACACAGTCTTCAGACTTCACACTGTGAGTGTAGACTGCACATAACTCTCACGTCTAAAACCTGCACAGCTTTTGTTTTTATTCAGGTATTTTTACATATTTTTTTTAAACACTTTCCTCTGTTCCATATTTACGTCTCAGGATTTCTGTGACACTTGATTTTATTTCATTTTCTTATAAAGCTGCAGTCTGGAGGATTCATGCAGATATTGTGGCAGAAATGGAATATAATATTAAAAATATGTCAACTCTTCCCTTCTGAGTAAAGACTCACTGAAAACCAAAGAAACACAGATACCTCGCTTTATTCAGAGTCCATCGTTTCAGGCAATTTAACCCAAATTTTGAAGCTCCAGTCTGGAGGATTCAGGGGGATATATTGGCAGAAATATAATAAGTATGTTTTCTTTAGTGTATCCACCTTATTCCTGAGGGTGTAAAATGATTAGTAGCAGTAAGCTAGTTCACACTGATTGTCTATGGTTAGTCTCAGCGGCTCATCTTGGTGGCTAACCACCTACTGTGTTTCTTAATTTAACAAATACCATTGTGTTTTTTTAACAGATATTTAACTAACGTTAAATTAGTATTTTCCAAAATGTCTGTGGAGCTCTGGCACCTGTTGTTCTGACCACATCTGTAAAGTTATTAACAACCACACTGAGATACATTTGTGACTGCAACAACACACAGTCAGAACAAAAAGAGATTCCTGTAACTAACGGTACAGTTTCCATCACTGACCGACAGAGGAATAAGTTGCCATCTGTACTTTCATTCATCTAACCGCTTCGTCCTCTTGAGGGTCGCGGGGGGGCGAGAGGCAGGGTTCACCCTGGACAGGTCACCAGACTATCACAGGGCTGACACATAGAGACAAACAACCATTCACACTCACATTCACACCTACGGACAATTTAGAGTCACCAATTAACCTGCATGTCTTTGGACTGTGGGAGGAAGCCGGAGTGCCCGGAGAGAAGCCACGCTGACACGGGGAGAACATGCAAACTCCGCACAGAAGGGCTCCCACACCCGGGATCGAACCGGCAACCCTCTTGCTTGAGGCGAGAGTACTAACCACCACACCACCGTGCCGCCCCACCTGTACTTTATAACGCTAATATGAGATTAACTGATTTAAATTTAAAATACTTCGTCTCTTACTGAATCAATACAAGATGTTATATACCTGAGGTGTGCTGCTAACTGTGTCGTCATGTTTCACTCAGTCTGATTTAATAAACCTGCAGTTACAGAAATGTATAAACTGTCGTTAAGGCAGACGAGCGCAGCATCAGCTGAGAAACATCTCCTTTATTCACTTTACATGGAGCTAAACTTAATAATGAATTATGCTGCTGAATGTGTTGACATGTGTTAGAGAGTCGTAAGATATCATAAATGTTCTTTTTTAGAAGGACGGTGGCCCAGAACGGACACACTAAACACTCGCTCTAAACAGAGACATTTATGTGTTTGATGTGAGCTTCAGAAAAATACAGATGTTTTAAAGTGAAACATCTTCAGAGTGTTTCCTGGTGTTAATCAGCTGGTCTGAGTATAATTCAACTCCTCAACAATCAACACTTAAGGAATTTTAACCAGGAGAAGTTTCAGATGGTTGTAATCTGTAATCTGTAATCTGTAATCCTCACTGATAGACGCCACTGAATCTGATACACTGGACCTTTAATGTGTTTCTGTTATGCAACAACAGTCAGAAGGAAAATCCTTGATGTTTAAAACCTCCTTGGCAACAAACCAGATTCTGAGAATTTTCCAAACTCAAAGAAAACATTTTTCAGATTTCATTAAATAATTAAAGAAAGTATAACTTTCATCCACAGATAGGATCATAGTTGATTTGATGATGTAAATCATGAGACAATATAAATCAGCCATGTGAGATTTTGCTTTGTTGTTGATGTCGAGGTTGTCCGAGGCCGCTGAGGGACATATCTGATTTTATATGATCTTTGCATCCATGAGAAATGATCTGGATTCATGAGTCAAGACAACTTTTTTATTCACCAAAAACACAAAGATTTTCTGTTTGTGATATAAAACAGAGGAAAGCATTTTGCATTTGAGAAGCTGTAAAGCAGAGCTGTGAGATCTGAGGACAATATGTGATAACTGTTAAATATCACCATGACGATATTATAATATATAAAATATAGGCAAGATATTTAAAACAAAATTACTATGAATTGGGCCCCAAAGCAACTAAGTTGTTGGCGAGAAGAGTACGGAAACGACAGACAGAAACAGCGGTCCATAAATTACACGATCCCAAAACTAATCAAATTATATCTGAACCAAAAGAAATTGAAAACATATTCAGAGACTACTACAAAGAACTTTACACTCAACCGCCCTCCTCAAATCCAAATGATGTCAAAGTATTTCTCGACACTTTGGATTTACCATACATCGGTATAAAACAAAATGAATGCATAACAAAAACGATAACTATAGAAGAAATCCAGAAAGCAATAGGAAAACTAAAAACAAATAAATCACCTGGCAGTGACGGATTTCCATCCGAGTGGTATAAGAAACTAGAAAAAGAATTATCTCCTTTATTACACATCACATTTAACTGGATCCTGACTACAGGTGTTATTCCTCCTTCGTGGAATGAAGCGATAATTACTGTGCTCCCTAAACCATTAAAAGATAATCAATATTGCCAAAATTATAGACCAATTTCAATTTTAAATGTTGACTACAAACTTTATACCTCTATCATATCAAACAGACTTCAATCATTTGTATCAGACTTAATAGATGAAGACCAAACTGGCTTTGTTACAGGTAGACAAACACAAGACAATATTAGAAGAACGTTAACATTATACATAGAAAACATAAAAATAAACTACCTGCAGCATTGATAAGTTTAGATGCAGAAAAAGCGTTCCATAGGATTAATTGGGAATATTTAACATTTAACATTAGAGAAATTTGGATTCAATGAAAAATTAATTCAGTGTATCAAGTCTATCTATAACAAACCCTCAGCTCAAGTTAAAGTTAACGGCTCTCTTACAGTAAGATTTATATTAGAGAGAGGAACTAGACAGGGTTGCTGTCTTAGTCCCACCTTATTCGCCCAATATATCGAACCATTGGCCCAACTGGTCAGACAAGACACTAATATAACAGGAATAGAATTCGATAATCAAAAACACACAATAAGTCTCTTTGCAGATGATGTCATGATCTACCTGAGCGACCCAGTGAGCTCATTTATACAACTTATGCAGACTTTTGAACAATTTGGTTTGTATTCTGGTTTCAAATTAAACATACCTAAGACTCAAATCCTCATGCTTAATTGCTCACCAAATCAAAACCTTAAAGAACTAAAAATAAATTGGGAAGCAAAATCACTTAAATACCTTGGTATAAACATAACTAAAAACCTATCCAAATTATACCACAACAACTATGAACCTATTGATGTCAATATAAGGAAGGATATTGAAAGGTGGTCAACCTACCCAATGGGATTAAATGACAGGATAAATGTGGTGAAAATGAATATCTTACCATGCCTGTTATACCTATTTCAATCCCTACCTGTGAATATACCACAAGCCCAGTTCCATAAATGGGATAAATTACTCTCAAGATTTATACGGGAAGGCAAAAGACCCAGAATTCGTTACACTACTCTCCAATTACCTAAAAACAAAGGGGACATGGCACTTCCAAATCTAAAAGAATACTTCCACGCAGCACAATTGCGTCCAATTATTAACTGGTGCAACTCAGATTATGTTGCTCGTTGGAAAGACATAGAAATATCTGAATC